>NC_034180.2:49296986-49412268 GCF_002021735.2 Oncorhynchus kisutch | reverse complement strand
CCCCTCCCCGCATAGGTTGTGTTGACTTAAGCTGAAGTTTGTCAAACCTTTATACAGATCAGTTATGCGTAATAGAATACCAAATATTATTTTGGTCAACCGGGGAACCTAGGAAACATAATGAGCCAATAATTGTGGTTTACTTGCATGTTCATGCTCTCATTTCCTAGATGGCACTGTGCACCTTTCATCTCATTTCACCTAAATAGAAGAAAGATGGAAACAAAAAAAATCTCCCTGCAATGTGCCAGTGCTAGCAGTGGCTTTTTGATATATGAAGAGAGGGAGGGACTAGTGAAATCGTGCCAACAAAAGTACAGCGCAAAATATATTTTGCTTACCTGTGGATCGGTTCTACTCAGTCATTGACTTTGATCAACCGGAAAGCACTTTTCCCCTACTTAAATGTCTGTCATGGTGCTGAATTTAAACTGCAGAGAGATTATATTTACAGATGAACAAAAACCAGCAAGCGGACAGGCTCGCGTTCCTGAGTCACCCCTCCAAATGGAACCGTTTTGCAGCCTCCACTACTGAGTGCACAGAACCAGACCTGCTTTCAACACGAATCAAGGTGAAAGGTATCAGAGGAGCCAACGCATGCACACACAATGTACACACACACCACTCTACACACTAAACGCTATGCACACACACACACACACACACACACACACACACACACACACACACACACACCACACACACACCACACACACACACACACACACACACACACAACACACCACTCTCTCTCTCTCTCTATACGCTAAGCGCTATGTACACACACACACTCTACATGGTAAATGCTACACACACACACTCTACACGGTACACACACACACACTCTACACACTAAACGCTATGCACACACACACACACACACACATACATAGTACACACACGCACACACTCTACATGGTAAATGCTACACACACACACTCTACACGGTACACACAAGCATGCTCTACACACTAAACGCTGTGCACACACACACACATACATGGTACACACACGCTACACACACTCACTTACTCAGACACACACACACACACACAGAGTGCATATTCTCTCTGAAGTCCCATTCAAACTTACACACACACATATCCAAAACAAACATGCTGACACATTCTCCGGCATCATCATTCCCAGCAAAACAAGACAACTCTACATCTGCTTGCCACACTGTAAAATGGGTCGGGAGGGCCACTGTTGAACATGTGGTTTGAATGTGACATTTTCTGGAGTTATTAGCGTTTGACTGTAGATGAACAACTTCAAAAACAAGCCCTTCACTAAAGTGGTAGCAGGTCACAGTTAGGTCATCTTCATTGAACGGAGATAATGTCAGAAGTAATGTCCATTTGAACTAACGTGTACGCGATGGTTTCTGCATATTATGCCATGACGCTTTGGGGATCTATTTTAATGGTAAATAGCGCTGACGCTAGTGCTATAGGTCTGGGGTTGTGTCAGAAATATTTGGAATGGGCGCAGTAGCTTGCAGTGGCTGAAAGGGATGGGTTTTGATGGGGAAAAAAACGAGTTGTAGGTGTGACGAGGGCTTGACCATTCACTGGCAAATCAACGTGTTCCATGGCTTAATACTACATGTGGTTGTCTCAAGGTCTGTAGGTTGTGGCCTCCCGGCACCAGCTGTGCAACCAGAGACTCTGGGTTTGCGCCCAGGCTCTGTCATAACCGGCCGTGACCGGGAGGTCCGTGGGGCGACGCACAATTGGCCTAGCGTCGTCCGGGTTAGGGAGGGGTTGGCCGGTAGGGATATCCTTGTCTCACCGCGCACCAGCGACTCCTGTGGCGGGCCGGGCGCAGTGCGTGCTAACCAAGGTTGCCAGGTGCACAGTGTTTCCTCTGATACATTGGTGTGGCTGGCTTCCGGGTTGGATGCGTGCTGTGTTAAGAAGCAGTGCGGCTTGGTTGGGTTGTGTATCGGAGGACGCATGACTTTCAACTTTCTTCTTTCAACTTTCTCCAACAGGAGACCCCTGGGCTAGTGTATAGAATAATAGCAACAGTGAAATACATCCAGTTTTTTGCTAAATATGTTTGGAGTGTTGGCGGTCAATATTGTTGTAATTGGCTTCAACGAGTATAGGCCTCTACATATCTTTACACATCGCTCCTATACATGTCTTTACACATCGCTCCTATAAATATCTTTACACATCGCTCCTATAAATATCTTTACACATCGCTCCTATAAATGTCTTTACACATCGCTCCTATAAATATCTTTACACATCGCTCCTATAAATATCTTTACACATCGCTCCTATAAATATCTTTACACATCGCTCCTATAAATATCTTTACACATCGCTCCTATAAATATCTTTACACATCGCTCCTATAAATATCTTTACACATCGCTCCTATAAATGTCTTTACACATCGCTCCTATAAATATCTTTACACATCGCTCCTATAAATATCTTTACACATCGCTCCTATAAATATCTTTACACATCGCTCCTATACATGTCTTTACACATCGCTCCTATAAATATCTTTACACATCGCTCCTATAAATGTCTTTACACATCGCTCCTATAAATATCTTTACACATCGCTCCTATAAATATCTTTACACATCGCTCCTATACATGTCTTTACACATCGCTCCTATAAATATCTTTACACATCGCTCCTATAAATATCTTTACACATCGCTCCTATAAATATCTTTACACATCGCTCCTATAAATATCTTTACACATCGCGACTCCTGTGGCGGGCCGGGCGCAGTGCGTGCTAACCAAGGTTGCCAGGTGCACAGTGTTTCCTCTGATACATTGGTGTGGCTGGCTTCCGGGTTGGATGCGTGCTGTGTTAAGAAGCAGTGCGGCTTGGTTGGGTTGTGTATCGGAGGACGCATGACTTTCAACTTTCTTCTTTCAACTTTCTCCAACAGGAGACCCCTGGGCTAGTGTATAGAATAATAGCAACAGTGAAATACATCCAGTTTTTTGCTAAATATGTTTGGAGTGTTGGCGGTCAATATTGTTGTAATTGGCTTCAACGAGTATAGGCCTCTACATATCTTTACACATCGCTCCTATACATGTCTTTACACATCGCTCCTATAAATATCTTTACACATCGCTCCTATAAATATCTTTACACATCGCTCCTATAAATGTCTTTACACATCGCTCCTATAAATATCTTTACACATCGCTCCTATAAATATCTTTACACATCGCTCCTATAAATATCTTTACACATCGCTCCTATAAATATCTTTACACATCGCTCCTATAAATATCTTTACACATCGCTCCTATAAATATCTTTACACATCGCTCCTATAAATGTCTTTACACATCGCTCCTATAAATGTCTTTACACATCGCTCCTATAAATATCTTTACACATCGCTCCTATAAATATCTTTACACATCGCTCCTATACATGTCTTTACACATCGCTCCTATAAATATCTTTACACATCGCTCCTATAAATGTCTTTACACATCGCTCCTATAAATATCTTTACACATCGCTCCTATAAATATCTTTACACATCGCTCCTATACATGTCTTTACACATCGCTCCTATAAATATCTTTACACATCGCTCCTATAAATATCTTTACACATCGCTCCTATAAATATCTTTACACATCGCTCCTATAAATATCTTTACACATCGCTCCTATACATGTCTTTACACATCGCTCCTATAAATATCTTTACACATCGCTCCTATAAATATCTTTACACATCGCTCCTATAAATATCTTTACACATCGCTCCTATAAATATCTTTACACATCGCTCCTATAAATGTCTTTACACATCGCTCCTATAAATATCTTTACACATCGCTCCTATAAATATCTTTACACATCGCTCCTATACATGTCTTTACACATCGCTCCTATAAATATCTTTACACATCGCTCCTATAAATGTCTTTACACATCGCTCCTAAAGATGTCTTTACTAATCACTCTCATACATCTATACACATCGCTCCTATGAATATCTTTTCACATTGCTCTCATAAATGTCTTTAGAACATCATCCTCACACAAAATCAAAAGATCAAGGAAACTGATTTGACATGTGTCAGATTGCATAGTGAACCTCAGCTGCTCAGCACTGGCTTGTCCAGGTGGGTGTGTCAAGCTGTTGGATTGGGGTGGGAGGCAGTTGGGAGGCAGCTTCAGAGATATGGGGAGCTTATTTCATTCACTAGACAGTAAACTTAGTCCTAAAACAATAGAGCATTTTAATGACTTCTAAGAGGATTCATCATACATTCAGATGTCATTCTTGTTTTTAAGACCAATGATTAGAAATAATACGAGTGAAATGACCCTGCTCTCTAAACTCAAATATCTAATATCTGAAACTCAAATATTTGACAGGTGTGAAAGATAAGCAATTTACATTGAGGAAGTAACTTAATAACAATTATAACTTCTAATACGATGATGAAATCTGCTCTTCCGAGAGGCGGCCAGAGGCGAAGTGTCGACAGTGTCTGAGAGCCTTGCTCTTCCTCCTCCAAAGGTCTGGACACAATCAGCAGCGTGATTGAGATATTAAGTCATTTTCTCTAAAACAATAGCCAGTATGGGGTAATTGGCAACTGTGTGTCCTTCCCACTTATCTCTAGAGCTATATGAGAGAGACCGAGAGAGAGAGAGAGAGAGAGAGAGCGAGAGAGAGAGAGAGAGCGAGAGAGAGAGAGAGAGAGAGAGACCGAGAGAGAGAGAGAGAGACCGAGAGAGAGAGAGACCGAGAGAGAGAGAGAGAGACCGAGAGAGAGACCGAGAGAGAGACCGAGAGAGAGAGAGAGACCGAGAGAGAGACCGAGAGAGAGAGAGAGAGAGACAGAGAGAGAGAGAGAGAGAGAGAGAGACAGAGAGAGAGAGAGAGAGAGAGAGAGAGAGAGAGAGAGAGAGAGAGAGAGAGATTCCGTCCCCACATCTGCTTTACATTTTCAGTAATTGCCATTTTTCAAGTTACAGTCATCTGTTATTGTTAGGGTTGAAGATGTCAATCACACAAATAGTGGAGCGGAGAAACTACCGTTACCCAACAATGACGAGCAAGACATCCCTGGCACAGGACAGGTGGATTGGTCTTTTCATTAGGATGTTGAAGTCTCTCCACAGTGGCGTGGTATCAATGACAGGCTGTGTCCCAATGCTCCCCAATGGCTCACTGACTTATTGCCATCTTATTTCAATCATATTGCTTTACCTATCAAGTCTCCTTAAGATTATAGGTCAAGTCTGCACCCAGCGAATCAAATTTGGAACGGGACGTCATCATGACATCATTTTGTGATTTTGAACTGGTTTTCTGGTTTTGGCCAACATGAAAGACATCGCTATGGTGGAAGATAACTCCACAGTGCAATCGATTTACACAGTGGATACTGGCAAATTGAGAGGGAGTCCTCCAGTATTGAGAAGACAGTACTTACTATGTATCTGAAGCCATTCGATCTCGACCTGCCTCCTTTCGAGGCCCATTAATGAGATCCCGACCAGGTAAAGATATGTTTGTATGAGGACATCTGTAGACCTCATATTTTGGTTGTTATCTGGTCCGAAAAGCAGAATCCGACCTTTGTCAGCCTTCCTACACCCATCAGTCTCCAGGGTCCATAGTGTCGCGTTACTAGAACTAGAATTGCTTGAGACTTTGTGCCTGGAATGGTTGTTACATAGGTAGGGGTCCTGTGTGGCTCATTTGGTAGAGCAAGGTGCTTGCAACGCTAAAGTTGTGTGTTCGATTCCTACAAGGGGACCAGTGTGGAAAATGTATTCCCTCACTACACTCTGGATAAGAGTGTCTGCTAAATAACTTAAATGTCATGTGACTATAGCTAAATTCCATTTGTCGCTGTAAATTATACTGAAACAAAGGGTGTTTGGATGATAGGGTGCAAAACCTGCTGGAGGAGGTAGTTTAAATCATGAAACCCAAACGGTCTACGGAGGCTAATCTATTCCTCAAAATTCTGGAACTTATTTGATGTAGATCTACATAATGTAGTTCAGCTGAGAACATATGACAGGGACTAATGAATTACAGATATTGATTCTGCAGTATTAAACTGTGCAGCTGTATTAACATATCTAGGATTTGTTTTCTACATAGGGAGTTTTGTTTCACACACACAAAAATATTTTTTGGGGGAAAATGCATATTTCCTTGTTCCGTTTAGAATCCATTTACTAGGCCTTCAACACGTGGTATTAACTACATAACCTACCAGCAAACCGGGAACATTCCCAGGACATTAGCTAATATTCCCATTAAGGTCTGATCAGTCGGTGGCTACCTACACTAGTAGAGAAACACATGTCAAGTGTTCTCTATCTGGTTAGTCGGTGGCTACCTACACTAGTAGAGAAACACATGTCAAGTGTTCTCTCTCTGGTTAGTCGGTGGCTACCTACACTAGTAGAGAAACACATGTCAAGTGTTCTCTCTCTGGTTAGTCGGTGGCTACCTACACTAGTAGAGAAACACATGTAGAGTGTTCTCTCTCTCTATCTGGTTAGTCGGTGGCTACCTACACTAGTAGAGAAACACATGTCAAGTGTTCTCTATCTGGTTAGTCGGTGGCTACCTACACTAGTAGAGAAACACATGTCAAGTGTTCTCTATCTGATCAGTCGGTGGCTACCTACACTAGTAGAGAAACACATGTCAAGTGTTCTCTATCTGGTTAGTCGGTGGCTACCTACACTAGTAGAGAAACACATGTCAAGTGTTCTCTATCTGATCAGTCGGTGGCTACCTACACTAGTAGAGAAACACATGTCAAGTGTTCTCTATCTGGTTAGTCGGTGGCTACCTACACTAGTAGAGAAACACATGTCAAGTGTTCTCTATCTGATCAGTCAGTGGCTACCTACACTAGTAGAGAAACACATGTCAAGTGTTCTCTATCTGATCAGTCAGTGGCTACCTACACTAGTAGAGAAACACATGTCAAGTGTTCTCTCTCTATCTGATCAGTCGGTGGCTACCTACACTAGTAGAGAAACACATGTCAAGTGTTCTCTTGCCAAGTTGTTAGTGGTTACGAACTGAAAAGAACCCCAAGGATTCACATCTCAAAATATACGGCTAAACGTCATTACAAGTACAATTACCAGTGTTTTCACTTAACAAGAGCGGAAGGAGGGGAGAGAGATTTATCGCATTGGAATCCACCCCAGATACCCCATCTGGAACTCGAATGTCTGAGTGACACTACTGTGCTGACCTGAACCGTACTGTGCTGGCCATGATATATAGCAACTACGGTGGATGCACACCAAGGCCAGCCAACTATGGCTCGGCTCGGCTCGGGCCTATAGTTGTGAATCATCCTTAAATTTCCCCATCGGGTGGTCACCTATGGGAGGTGTTGCATCATAATCCCATGTGTACTAGGTGTAAATACTAGGACATACATGTTACCTACACTGTGCACCTGGTTCTTGTGTTCATCTTTCAGACTCCGCCTTTGGCCCACAGTACCACCCAATAGAACCTAGCAGGAAACCACCCTCTTGGTACTCGCTCTAAATGAACCTGCTCCCTTCTGCAGAAACAATTAAAAAGTCTCCAGGAGACATGAGTAGGCAGATTTATGTATCCCAGAGTTTACCGCTCAGTGAGAATACCATCATGCAACATTGGTCCAATTCTCCTGCAGTGGAGTCCACTGTAGAGGGGTTTCTGCTAGGTGTCTGTGGCCTGGGGACCACAGTTCCCTAGTAACCCCCCCCCCCCCCCCCAATGCATTTTTAGGCCTATGTGATGCATTTGAGCACCTAACCATTTCATTTAAATCAAATGGGGAGGGGGCTATTCATTGTACTTATATTGTTGTGTTGATCAGTATATTTGGAGGTTTTTCTTTTAGCTTCTTATAGCTTTCCATAAATGTCTTGGATTTCTCCTGCATACGCTTTTATCCAGAGAGCCACTTACAGGCTCAGCAAGGGTGCTTTGCTCAAGGGCACATCGACAGATTTTTCACCTAGGCGGCTCAGTGAATCGAAACTAGTGACCTTTTCGGTTACAGGCTCAACGCTTTTAAAGGCTACCTGCCACCCAGGTTCTCTCTTTGATTTGTCCCGCTTGTATCCCGCTGTGCTCCGTAGCAGTCCTCAGTGGTTTGCTCTAGCGCTCTCGCTGTAAACACCACCATCTGTGGGCTAACAACAGACCCTACTGGGATGGGAGGGCCGGCCGTTTTCTCAACAGGGGCGAGAGAATGCATGCAGCTGGCCAGCACATTTTGGACATCATTTGTAAATGATTTCAAAATCTATTTATCTATTCCGAGGAGAGCGATTGGAATCTCCATCTGCATTTTTTTTTTCTTGGTACGTAATCGTTTCCATGTTGCATGGAAGAGATTGGAGGAGGTGGGGGGTGGTGGAACTCCTGTCATAAACAATGTTCTATCACCACTGTTAACCATCATCAAATTGTTTAAGGCACTACAGGCCTATCATGGTGAATTATTGCGTTGAATGTATATGACAGGTTCCATGAAAGCGCAGACCCTGGTCTAAATCTAAGAAACAGCAGGCATGTCCACGGGTGTATTCGAGTGGGGGGGGGGGACTAAGATACTACGGTGGAGATTTGACAAAATGTGATCTCATTCCATGGCAAGGACTTGAGGTTCCCCATTTACCTACAACCCACTAGTAGTATTGTAGCTATAACCAAGCGTGTCCCCAACCCACTTGAATTGAATATGATTGAATATGTCCGTTAACACACCAAACAGGTGGTCTGCTCTGAGGATGCGGCTGGGGATGATGGCGCAGAACACAACATTAAATCACATGTTATTTGTCACATGCTTCGTAAACAACAGGTGTAGACTAAAAGTGAAATGCTTCCTTACGGGCCCTTTCCAACAATGCAGAGAGACAAATAGAAAATATTTAGACTGACGAGTTTCAGAAGAAAGTTCTCTGTTTCTGGCCATTTTTAGCCTGTAATCGAAACCAACAAATGCTGATACTCCAGACACGCAACTCGTCTAAAGAAGGCCAGTTTTATTGCTTTTTTAATCAGAACAACAGTTTTCAGCTTTGCTAACATAATTGCAAAAGGGTTTTGTAATGATCAATTAGCCTTTTAAAATTATAAACTTGGATTAGTTAACACAACGTGCCATTGGAACACAGGAGTGATGGTTGCTGATAATGGGCCTCTTTACGTCTATGTAGATATTCCATTAAAAAGATCATCCGTTTCTAGCTACAATAGTCATTTACAACCTTAATGTCCACACTGTATTTCTGATCAATTTGATGTTATTTTAATCGACAAAAAATGTGCCTTTCTTTCAAAAACAAGGACATTTCTAAGTGACCCCAAACATTTTAACGGTAGTGTATGTACATATAGGTAGGGGTAAAGTGACTAGACAACAGGATAGATAATAAGCAGTAGCAGCAGTGTATGTGATGAGTCAGAAGAGTTAGTGCAAAGGAGCAGATAGTTCAAGTAGCTATTTCGTTAACTACTTAGCAGCTTGGCTTGGGGGAAGAAGCTGTCCAGGGCCCATTTTGTTCCATACTTGGTGCATTGGTACAGAGTGCCGTGCGGTAGTAGAGAGTATAGTCTATGACTTGGGAGTATTTGGCCATTTTTAGGGCATTCCTCTGACACGGCCTGGTATAGAGGTCCTGGATGGCAGGGAGCTTGGCCCCAGTGATGTACTGTGTCGTACGCACTACCCACTAGCACCTTCCGGTCGGATGGCAAGCAGTTGCCATACCAAGTGGTGATGCAGCCAGTCAAGATGCTCTCAATGGTGCAGCTGTAGAACGTTTTGACAATCTGACGGCCAATGCCAAATCTTTTCAGCCTTTCTGACGTTGAGGGAAAGGTTGTTGACCTGGCACCACACTGACAGTTCACTGACCTCCTCGCTGAAGGCTGTCTCATCGTTGTTGGTAATGGTGGCCACACAGTCGTGGGTGAACAGGGAGTACAGGGGGGGGGGGACTAAGCACGTACCCCGGAGTGGCCCCTGTGTTGACGGTCAGCATTGCGGACGTGTTGTTGCCTACCCTCACCACCTGGGGGCGGCCTGTCAGGATGTCCCGAATCCAGTTGCAGAGGGAGGTGTTCTGTCCCAGGGTCCTGAGCTTGGAGGGCGCTATGGTGTTATGCGAATTGAAGTGGGTCCAGGGTTTGATGTGAGTGCTAAGGGGCAATAGTAATTTAGACATGTTACCTTGGCATTCTTGGGCACAGCTTGGAACATGTACAATGCCTTCACAAAGTATTCACACCACTTGACTTTTTCCATATTTTCTTGTTTTACAGCCTGAATTTAAAATGGATTAAATTGAGATGTTTTTGTCACTGGCCTAGACACAATACCCCGTAATGTCAAAGTAGAATATTCATTTTGTTTTTATTTTCACAAATTAACCAAATATTAAAATTATTCAATCCCTTTGTTATGGCAAGCCTACATACGTTCAGGAGTACAAATTTGCTTAACAAATCACATAATAAGTTTCACTCTGTGTGCAATAATAGTAGTTAACATGATTTCTGAATGACTACCTCATCTTTGTACCCCACACATTATCTGTAAGGTCTGTAAGGTCCCTCAAACTAGTAATTCATTTCAAACACACAAAGACCAGGGATGTTTTCCAATGCCTCGCAAAGAAAGTCAGCTATTGGTAGATGGGTAAAACATTTAAAAGCAGACATTAAATATCCTTTGAGCATGGTGAAGTTATTAATTACACTTTGGATTGTGTACACCCAGTCACTACAAAGATACAGGTATCCTTCCTAACTCAGATGCCGGAGAGGAAGGCCAATAGTGACATGAAAACAGTTACAGAGTTTAATGGCTGTGATAAGAGAAAACTGAGGTTGGATCATCAACACTGTAGTTTCTCCACAATACTAACCTAAATGAAAGAGTGGAAAAAAGGATGCCTGTACTGTACAGAAATATTCCAAAACCTGCATCCTGTTTGCAACAAGGTACTAAAGTCATACTGCAAAAAAAATGTGACAAAGCAATTCACTTTTTGTCTTGAATACAAGATTTTGGGCAAATCCAATACAACATTACTGAGTACCACTCTCCATATTTTCAATTACAGTGCTGGCTGCATCATGTTTTGGGTATGCTTGTAATCATTAAGGACTGTGGAAGTTTTTCAGGATGAAAAATAAACAGAATGAAGCTAAGCACAGGCTAAATCCTAGAGGAAAACCTGGTTCAGTCTGCTTTCCACCAGACACTGGGAGATGAATTCCTCTTTAAGCAGGACAATAACCTAAAATCTACACTGGAGTTGCTTACCAAGAACACAGTGAATGTTCCTGAGTGGCTGAGTTACAGGTTCGACTTAAATCAATGGCAAGACTTGAAAATGGTTGCCTAGCAATGATCACCAACCAATTTGACAGAGCTTGAAGAATTTTAAAAATAATATTGGCAAATATTGTACAATCCATGCATGCAAAGTTCTTAGAGACATACCCAGAAAGACTCACTGCTGTAATAGCTGTCAAAGGTGGTTCTAACATGTATTGACTCAGGAGAGTGACAAGATATGTAAATTAGATATTTCAGAATTTCATTTTCAATACATTTGCAAAAATGTATAAAAACATGTTTTCACTTGTTCATTATGGGGTATTGTGTGTAGATGGATGAGAAAATAAATATATTGAATCCATTTTGAATTCAGGCTGTAACACAACAAAATGTGGAATAAGTTAAGGGGTATTAATACTTTCTGAAGGCACTGTAGGTCCTACAGACATGGTCAGGGAGATGTTGAAAATGTCAGTGAAGACACTTGCCATCTGATCAGTGCATGCTCTGAGTACGTGCCCTGGTAATCCATCTGGCCCCGCGTCCTAGTGAATGTTAACCTGTTTAAAGGTCTTACTCACATCAACTATGGAGAGCAAGATCCCACAGTCGTTCAGAACAGCTTGTACTCTCATGCATGGTTCAGTGTTGCTTGTCTCGAAGCAAGCATAGATGGCATTTGCTCATCTGGTAGGCTCGCGTCATTGGGAAGGGTTTCCCTTTGTAATCCGTGATAGTTTGCAAGCCGTGCCACATCCGACGAGTGTCAGAGCCGGCGTTGTAGGATTAAATCTTAGTCCTGTATTGGCGCTTTGCCTGTTTGATGGCTTGTTGGAGGTCATAGCGGAATTTCTTAGAAGCGTCCGGATTAGTGTACTCCTAATTGGAAGTGGAAGCCTTTAGCTCAGTCCGGATGTTGCCTGTTATCCATGGCTTCTGGTTGGGATACATACGTACGGTCACTATGGGGATGACGTAGTCAATGCACTTATTAATGAAGCTGGTGACTGATGTGGTAAACTCCTCAATGTTATCGATGAATCCCGGAACATATTCCAGTCTGTGAAACAGTCCTATAGCTTAGCATCCCCTTCATCGGACCACTTCCGTACTGAGCGCGTCACTGGTACCTCCTGTTTTGAGTTTTTGCTTGTAAGCAGGATTCAGGAGGATAGAGTTTTCAGGCATCATAAGGCTCGACACCAGGAGACTGAAAGACGATGCATCTTGAAATATGGAATGCTGACCGGCGAATTGTTTTGGGACTGTATCGAAAGTGGAAAATGCCCCTTTCAGTATGCAAGTAGTGCTGGTTAGGAATTGTTGTGAAAAATGTATGCACCCATGACTAAGTCACTTTGGGTAAAAGTGTCTACTATACAGTATACATTTAAATATAATTTATTCAGCTATATATGTCCACACTTTTTTTTTACTGAGCAATTTGGGTGTGTACCTAAAAGTGCAACCGGAAAACCTTCCTAATATAAACTTCTGCACTTTTTTGTGCGGTTGCTATGTTACCAAGTTATCATTTCTAAGATTTATGTCACGACCTTGAAAACAGAGCCATTGAAAGAAAGAAAGAAAGAAAGAAAGAAAGAAAGAAAGAAAGAAAGAAAGAAAGAAATGCAATTCTGAAACAAGCTAAGTTTGACAGTGTGATGGAAGCCAACAACTGAATCAGTGCCATATCAGAGGAGCAGTCCCTTGTGGAGCAGAGCTAATGGGAAATGCTCAATCTGCCTATCACAGGTGGCAATGACATCATACTTAAAGTGGTTATACAACAAACATGTCTCAAAAATATTACTTCAAACGTAGATTTTGGATTGATTTTAGGTACAGTACGGATAAACAAAAGATCATTCTGCTTTGATCAAAAACCTTAACGTCTGAGCGAAAACAGAGAATCAGATTTTTTTTAAATCAAAAGAGCATGAAGATCAAAGATTTGATTGAGCGATTAAAAAAAATGACTCTATTTGGAGGAAGCTTTTCAGCACTAATAGGAACAACTTGTGTTTGACCCACCACATCCCTTTGAAGTCTGTTCTTGATTCAGTCTCTGAACAGTAGCCTACACAAACAAAACAGCCTCTAAAAGCATTAGGAACTGTCCATTTCTAACCGTTTGATCTTTGAAACCTTATGATTAAAGGAAGTTTGGATGCTCGAGTTGTATCACGACAAGTCTCACTTCTGGTTAAGAGTGGTAATGTTTTTAAGAACTCTTTATAGCATGGTAGACTTACAGTAGGCGTGCTTAAGAGTGGTAATGTTTTTAAGAACTCTTTATAGCACGGTAGACTTACAGTAGGCGTGCTTAAGAGTGGTAATGTTTTTAAGAACTCTTTATAGCACGGTAGACTTACAGTAGGCGTGCTTAAGAGTGGTAATGTTTTTAAGAACTCTTTATAGCACGGTAGACTTACAGTAGGCGTGCTTAAGAGTGGTAATGTTTTTGAGAACTCTTTATAGCACGATAGACTTACAGTAGGCGTGCTTAAGAGTGGTAATGTTTTTGAGAACTCTTTATAGCACGATAGACTTACAGTAGGCGTGCTTAAGAGTGGTAATGTTTTTACGAACTCTTTATAGCACGGTAGACTTACAGTAGGCGTGCTTAAGAGTGGTAATGTTTTTAAGAACTCTTTATAGCACGGTAGACTTACAGTAGGCGTGCTTAAGAGTGGTAATGTTTTTAAGAACTCTTTATAGCATGGTGGACTTACAGTAGGCGTGCTTAAGAGTGGTAATGTTTTTGAGAACTCTTTATAGCATGGTAGACTTACAGTAGGCGTGCTTAAGAGTGGTAATGTTTTTAAGAACTCTTTATAGCACGGTAGACTTACAGTAGGCGTGCTTAAGAGTGGTAATGTTTTTAAGAACTCTTGATAGCATAAAAGACTTAGGCGTACATGTTATGTTATATAACACATGTGCATGTTATACTCATCAATCAGTGAAGAAAATGTCCCACTGTAACTCCAGTAAGAGGAACATCTTAAGAAATACATGTTCTACTAGATAATTATGCTACACTGAGACAACAGCTTTTGGTGGAATGAGAGTGGAATCGGTACGTATTCCCTTTACATGTCACATTTCACTCTTTGGGCCATGTCATAACATAATATAAAGTCAAACACACTCCATAAATCTCCATTCATACTCACAAATAGTGTTAATTGGCTAAAATGCTTCCTCTTTATTGGAGTAAAATAGTTACAAATAGCTGTTGTTTTATACAATGGTCTACCCAAACATCAATTTGTGATCTACAGGTGGTTTGAATTGTAACATAATCTGTCAATTTCTGGCATGAGTTTATTGCGTTGGGCATTAGAACTGGTTCTATAAAAATATTACATTTCCATTATTTTCTCCCAATACATTTGTGCAAATTATAGGTGTTGAAAGCTTATTATATCCTTAGTTATGTGGAGCTTTTGCAGCCACCTGGAGTGAATAGACACAGAGCAATACTTTCATTTACAATTACTTATAGAGAATTAGAGTGGGCTAAAATCTCCAAGACCACCCTCGACTTTTAAAGCAAACCATATGTCCTAGCACCTTAACATAAAGGAAAGCATTTTTCAATCTGTTCCACCGACTGTTCAGACATTTCTTACCACTTTTCATTTGCAGAGCTGTGATTTGGAACTGTTACAATGTTACTTGAGCTAAGCTGTGTGGTTTTCCATTCGACGTCTGTGTGACTAAATAGGGTTCGACCCCAGGTATCTGCATGCCATTAGACTGTTACAGATATATTGTTATACAGTCTATGCAGTGTTAGCCCTCTGAGCTAAAGCCTAGGCAGGGAGCTAACACAAGAAGATTGATGTGGAACTACTCATTTATATTGTATTGCCAAGCACCCCCCATCCATTCCAGAATGTGTGTAGTCATAGTTTGACATGCTTTACTGTAACATTCAACAAATAAATTATTTGGCAGCCCTTGTTTTCACCTGATCTCTTAACAAGAAGGGGGAATGTTTTGAAAACTCCAGTAAAGGCCCGAATTAGGAAACTCCAGCAATTGGTCCAGAAAATAAATCCAGCAATGTTTCCTTAACCTCACAATGAACAACATCACAACACAAATACTGGAGCACATAAACCCAAGTAATGTTGTTATCTCCATTCAGTCATAAAGCTATAACACTAATAGTGGGTGAAATGTTTTGGACCATGGCTAATGGTGGGTGAAATGTCTTAGACCATGGCTAATGGTGGGTGAAATGTCTTAGACCATGGCTAATGGTGGGTGAAATGTTTTGGACCATGGCTAATGGTGGGTGAAATGTCTTAGACCATGGCTAATGGTGGGTGAAATGTCTTAGACCATGGCTAATGGTGGGTGAAATGTCTTAGACCATGGCTAATGGTGGGTGAAATGTCTTAGACCATGGCTAATGGTGGGTGAAATGTCTTAGACCATGGCTAATGGTGGGTGAAATGTTTTGGACCATGGCTAATGGTGGGTGAAATGTTTTGGACCATGGCTAATGGTGGGTGAAATGTCTTAGACCATGGCTAATGGTGGGTGAAATGTCTTAGACCATGGCTAATGGTGGGTGAAATGTCTTAGACCATGGCTAATGGTGGGTGAAATGTTTTGGACCATGGCTAATGGTGGGTGAAATGTCTTAGACCATGGCTAATGGTGGGTGAAATGTCTTAGACCATGGCTAATGGTGGGTGAAATGTCTTAGACCATGGCTAATGGTGGGTGAAATGTCTTAGACCATGGCTAATGGTGGGTGAAATGTTTTGGACCATGGCTAATGGTGGGTGAAATGTCTTAGACCATGGCTAATGGTGGGTGAAATGTCTTAGACCATGGCTAATGGTGGGTGAAATGTTTTGGACCATGGCTAATGGTGGGTGAAATGTCTTAGACCATGGCTAATGGTGGGTGAAATGTCTTAGACCATGGCTAATGGTGGGTGAAATGTCTTAGACCATGGCTAATGGTGGGTGAAATGTCTTAGACCATGGCTAATGGTGGGTGAAATGTCTTAGACCATGGCTAATGGTGGGTGAAATGTCTTAGACCATGGCTAATGGTGGGTGAAATGTCTTAGACCATGGCTAATGGTTTGATTTGTTTTATTAGGATCCCCTTTCCCCGACGCTAATGGCGACAGCTAGTCTTACTGGGGTTAATGGTGGGTGCAATGTCTTAGACCATGGCTAATGGTGGGTGAAATGTCTTAGACCATGGCTAATGGTGGGTGAAATGTCTTAGACCATGGCTAATGGTTTGATTTGTTTTATTAGGATCCCCTTTCCCCGACGCTAATGGCGACAGCTAGTCTTACTGGGGTTAATGGTGGGTGCAATGTCTTGGAGAACGGCGGGGCATATCGCACAAGGGGGAAAAAATCATAACTGCTTGGCTCCTGAATACATATTGGCGGTATATTTAGGCCGTCTAGTTACATCTGCTTGTTTGTTCTGATTCCTTGGCCAGTCTGAGAATTCTAGGGATGCACACTGATTTGGCCGGTCCACCAACGGCGCAGTCCCCGGAGGCTGGCCGATCAAATCTGGAATTCTTATATTCCTGGTCTCATTTCTAGCGCTCCTCCGAACTTGTGTGTTATTCCCAAAAGGGGTTTCTCTGTTGGTTTACGTAAGATCTCCAAATATGTTCCACATTTCACAAGACAGTAGTCTGGCCTGGTTAGTGCAGTCAGGGTGGAGGGGGAACTGAAGCATGCCAACAGAACACTTACTTCTCGTTGATAACACCCACAGAAATGGATTCCCAGCGCTATACCGGTTTTATTATTTAATCAGGGTGTGGTGCAAGAAGGCAAGCGATACAATGACTGAATTAAATACTCAATTCTAGTTGTGTTTAGGGTTCAAACCCAGTGCATCAGAAGTGCTGATTAGCCTGCTAAACCAAAGCCAAGGCTTTTTCTTAGGGAATCAATACAACCCTTCAGGTCTCACACAAGGTTACTCATCACGTGTGATTGGTCACCGAGCCACCTCCATTACACAAGCAGAACACTGACTTGGTCCTAGCATGGTTTTTTTTCTTGAATAGGGCCATTTGAATATGTAACCTTGGTTGCATTCTGCAGTGAACCAGAAGCACAGAGTGACTTGATCTCTGAGCGGCATCAATCCCAGCAAACTGACATCAGTGTGTTTTTTTTTTGGACATGTGGTTTGCGTTTGAAAGAAAAATAACTGTCATTTGTATTTCCTGATTCGAAATGTCCCTGATTGATAGCCATTTTCTGCTCTTTTCTTGCAAGGGTCTCCCTCTCGGAAAAGTGAGCTGGACATACATCTTGAGATTGAAGAGGGGAAGAGAGGAGAAAAAAAATATGTGTGTGGAGAAATGTCCTTGGGAGACCCTGCCGTTTTCTAACTGGAGTTTTATGACCCCAGCGGCAGTTTTTGTTTAAAACACCATAACGTTTTATGAGGTGAAACATGGGTCTCACTTTTACCTGTGAAAAATAACGGCACTTCGATGTTGTTCCCGTGTGGCTCAGTTGGTAGAGCATGCAACGCCAGGGTTGTGGGTTTAATTACAACGGGCCACCATTACGAAAAAAATTAAATACATGTATTCACTCACTACTGCAAGTTGCTCTGGATAAGAGCGTCTGCTATATGACAAATATGTAAATGTAAAATGTGTCACTATTGATTCCATATGGGGATTGGTTGTCTATTCTGGCAAGTGACTAAGTTCCAACAGCCATCAGCTTGAGGCCAAACATAATAGTAGCCTACTCCTTTGTAAACAAGGAGACAGCTAATATATTGAATATCCTCAGACACAGAAGGACTGTGTGTTTGATTAATACACTGTCAGTGCAGAGTTCTCAAATATCTTCCAAATCAAGATTTAGGAGTCAGTGATCAAGGCTTTGAGAATGAAGTATCTTCACCAAAAATAACCTGTAATCTATCTCATATTAGGTTCGTATTTTTAACTGGGATATTTTCATGACTGATCATTTCATGAATTGAGTCGTAATATTGTACAACTCGGCATACAGACTCACACAGAGTGTCGCTACAGTAAAATACAGAGTATTTTGTTAAAGATAAGTTGTCAGTGTATCTGACTGAGCTGCAAACCACTTACAACACAAACTGACATTGTTGGCTTTCACAACGACTGCCTTTGCTAGGACAATAGCGCAGCTAATCTGCAATTACTACAATATCCTGCTCACCTTACTCACCTCGAAGACCTGAGCTGATTCAAAATACATCTCAAATTTCCCTATTTACTCAAAAGGCTTTAAAAAAATTTTGTTCTAAATAAGAGTCCTTGGCCTCTGTACAAGACTAACTATAAATCATTTTGAGAATTAACAAGATACAGTATACTTTCCCTCAGGAAATTTAATTAAGTTTCCTGTGGAAGAAGAGGTCACAAAACATATAGGCCCGATCCAACTCATTTGTAAATTAGCCATACAAATTGGTGAGGTATTGCATGCTCTTCCCTTACAGTATAAACCCGTTGATTAGCCAGTTGTGTTATGAAATGGGCTTGGATCGTATCGATGCAACTCAATCATGCAGTAAAATTAGATGTACTAATGGAGATATAAAAACAGAGTTTTGAAAGCAACATGAATGAAATAGCTTAACAACTGGCCTGTTCTCAGATATTTGTTACATATACAGTTCATTAGGAATGCATTCAGACGCCTTGACTTTTTCCACATTTTGTTACAGTACAGCCTTATTCCAAAAATGGATCTAATCGTTATTGTCGATTATCAATCTATACACAATACCCTCTAACGACAAAGCAAAAACTGTATTTTTATTTATTTTTATGCAAATATTTAAAAAAAATACTGAAATATCACATTTACATAAGAATTCAGTACTTTGTTGGGGAATTTTTGGCAGCGATTACAGCTTTGAGTCTTCTTGGGTATGACGCAACAAGCTTGGCACACCTGTATTTAGAGAGTTTCTCCCATTCCTCTATGCAGATCCTCTCAAGCTCTGTCAGGTTGGATGGAGAGCATTGCTACACAGCTATTTTTAGGTCTCTTCAGAGATGTTTGATCTGGTTTAAGTCCGAGCTCTGGCTGGCCCACTCAAGGACATTCAGAGACTTGTCCCGAAGCCACTCCTGCATTGTCTTTGCTGTGTACTTAGGGTCTTTGACTTGTTGGAAGGTGAACCTTCACACCAGGCTGAGGTTCTGAGCGCTCTGGAGCAGGTTTTTTGTACTTTGCTCCATTCATCTTTCTCTCGATCCTGACTGGTCTCCCAATTCCTGCCGCTGAACAACATCCCCACAGCATGATGCTGCCACCACCAAGCTTCACCGTAGGCATGGTACCAGGTTTCCTCCAGAAGTGACGTTTGGCATTCAGGCCAAAGAGTTCAATCATGGTTTCATCAGAGAAGAGAATCTTGTTTCTCATGGTCTGAGAGTTCTTTAGGTGCCTTTTGGCAAACTCCAAGTGGGCTGTCATGTGTCTTTTACTGAGGAGTGGCTTCTATCTGGCCACTCTACCATAAATGCCTGATTGGTGGAGCACTGCAGTGATGGTTGTCCTTCTGGAAGGTTCTCCCATCTCCACAGAGGAACTCTCGAGTTCTGTCAGAGTGACCATCACGTTCTTGGTCACCTCCCTGACCAAGGCCCTTCTCCTCTGATTGCTCAGTTTGGCCAGGCGGCCAGCTCTCAGAAGAGTCTTCCAAACTTCTTCCATTTAAGAATGATGAAGGCCACTGTGTTCTTGGAGACCTTCAATGCAGCATAAATGTTTTGGTACCCTTCCCCAGATCTGTGCCTCGACACAATCCTGTCTCGGAGCTCTACAGACAATTCCTTTGACCTCATGGCTTGGTTTTTGCTCTGACATGCACTGTCAACTGTGGGACCTTCTATAGACAGGTGTGTGCCTTTCCAAATCATGTCCAATCAATAGATTTCTTTGTACCTTTATTTAACTAGGCAAGTCAGTTAAGAACAAATTCTTATTTACAATGTCCGCCGCGCTACTCGAGAGCTGAATTTACCACAGGTTGACTCCAATCAAGTTGTAGAAACATCTTATGGATGATCAATGGAAACAGGATACACCTTAGCTCAATTTCGAGTCTCATAGCAAAGTGCCTGAATACTTATGTAAAAAACTATTTTCTCTTTGTCATTATGGGGTACTGTGATGACATTATGGAGTATTGTGATGTCATTATGGGGTATTGTGTGTAGATAGCTGAGAAAACAAATCATATATAATCCATTTTAGAATAAGGCTGTAACGTAACAAAATTTGGAAAAAGGGAAGGGGTCTGAATACTTTATGCAGTAAATGTATATATCAAATAATTAAAGCAAATTTCAGATATCCTTCGATCGAATATGTAACATAATACACTGTTCGGTAATAAATCAATCTCTTGGGGACCATGTTCTTTACATGTGCAGTGTTCTTTACTTGTGCACCGAAAATAGGTGTACAGGCAATTTACTGCAGTGCTTTTATGTCAGTAAATACATATAAAAGTTTATAGCGCTTGTAAAGGTCCTGCTGTGAGGTCCTTTGCTTCTGTGTGTGGACAGAGAGGAGAAGAGAGCAAAGGCCTACTGCCTCACCCCATGGGCGGAGGAATCCTTGAAGTCCATCCAGAAGTTCACTGTCACAGCTAATACCGTATATGACGAAAGCTCTAGCACAAAATAGCTGTTGTGCAATACAAGGTGGGTGGTACATTCGTATTGTTAATTTGAAGTTGTACAGTACATCCACCCCTTCCAAACCTTTTCTACCATTACATACCAACATAACACGACCTTACTGGGCTGTAGAGACAGCACTGTGTTTTAACAAAAGGTGCACTATGCAGAAATTGCGCCACCATTTCCTGTTTGCAAAAATGTGAATAGTTCACCTAATTTTAGTTTATGTGAAAAAACAAGCATATACTGTGCCTTGCAAAAGTATTCATCCCCCTTGGTGTTTTTCCTATTTTGTTGCATTACAACCTGTAATTTAAATGGATTTTATTTGGATATCATGTAATGGACATACACAAAATAGTTCAAATTGGTGAAGTGAAATTAAAAAAATAACTAAATTATAAATAATAAAAACGGAAAAGTGGTGCGTGCATATGTATTCACCCCCTTTACTATGAAGCCCCTAAATAAGATCTGGGGCAAACAATTACCTTCAGAAGTCACATAATTTGTTAAATAAAGTCCACCTGTGTGCAATCTAAGTGTCACATGATCTGTCACATGATCTCAGTATTTATACACCTGTTCTGAAAGGCCCCAGAGTCTGCAACACCACTAAGCAAGCAGCACCATGAAGACCAAGGAACTCTCCAAACAGGTCAGGGACAAATTTGTGAAGAAGTACAGATCAGGGTTGGGTTATAAAAACATATCAGAAACTTTGAACATCCCACTGAGCACCATTAAATCCATGATTAAAAAATGGAAAGAATATGGCACCACAACAAACCTGCCAAGAGGGAGCCACCCACCAAAACTCACAGACCAGGCAAGGAGGGCATTAATCAGAGAGGGTACAAGGAGAACAAAGATAACACTGAAGGAGCTGCAAAGCTCCACAGCAGAGATTGGAGTATCTGTCCATAGGACCACTTCAAGCCGTACACTCCACAGAGCTGGGCTTTATGGCCAGAAAAGGCGATTTCTTAAAAAAAAAATAAGCAAACACGTTTGTTGTTTGCCAAAAGGCATGTGGGAGACTCCCCAAACATATGGAGGAAGGTTCTCTGGTCAGAAGAGACTACAATTGAGCTTTTTGGCCAACAAGGAAAACGCTATGTCTGGCGCAAACCCAACACCTCTCATCACCCCGAGAATTCTATCCCCACAGTGAAGCATGGTGGTGGCAGCATCATGCTGTGGGGACTGGGAAACTGGTCAGAATTGAAGGAATGATGGATGGTGCTAAACAAAGGGATATTCTTGAGAGAAATCTGTTTCAGTCTTCCAGAGATTTGAGACTGTGACGGAGGTTCACCTTCCAGCAGGACTATGACCCTGAGCATACTGCTAAAGCAACACTCTAGTGGTTTAAGGGGAAACATTTAAACGTCTTGGAATGGCTTAGTCAAAGCCCAGACCTCAATCCAATTGAGATTCTGTGGTATGAATTAAAGATTGCTGTACACCAGCGAAACCCATCCAACTTGAAGGAGCTGGAGCAGTTTTACCTTGAAGAATGGGCAAAAATCCCAGTGGCTAGATGTTCCAAGCTTATAGAGACATACCCCAAGAGACTTGCAGCTGTAATTGCTGCAAAAGGTGACTCTACAAAGTATTGACTTTAGGTGGGTGAATAGGAATGCACACTCAAGTTTTCTGTTTTTTTTGGTCTTATTTCTTGTTTGTTTCACAATAAAGTGGTAGCCATGTTGTGTAAATCAAATGATACAAACCCCCCAAATATCCCTTTCAATTCCAGGTTGTAAGGCAACAAAATAGGAAAAATGCCAAGGGGGGTGAATATTTTCGCTAGCCACTGTATAGTGTAGAGAATAACTGTACCATCTAAACAGATGTGAAATATATTTTCCATCACCAAAAATATTGTATTTTCAGCTGTTTGAAGCCGATGTACAAAACAGAAAGTGAAAGAGAAAAAATACTAAACTTAAATAGAAGCATAGAAATAGAAGCATAGAAAAGCTATACTGCTTCTTAGACTTGCTTTCAAAGCGATTGACAGATCTACAACTCACATTTCTATGTGAATTTGGTCAGGTAGGCCAAAAAGAGACATAATGCAGCTTGAAACAAGGACCTGTGGTCGTCTCAAAACCTGGCAGCAAGATTATTATTGCCCAAATCCGATCCATGTTACAATGTTACCACTTGGCTCTGTTACCATTGATATTACAATCCATAAGTGGGCCAGTTTACCACACCTAAACCAGATCATGTGAAAAGGCCAGACCTTGCTCGACAAGGTGGATGTGGTTCACATTAAGACCACAATTGGCTCAGCAACATAGAGGAATTTGTTAGGACTACATAACTCTCCTGTCAGGGGTATAGGCTAGAGTCAAAGTCATTTGCTTCATGTTAGAGATCTGCTTGATACAGATGGTTATGCCTAATGCCCATGTTAAGACTGAAGAACTATATGTGTTGATTATGGGGTGGTTAAATTGCCCTTCAAATAACTATTACCTATATCTATTATGCCTAAAGAAGGGAGAGCAACTGAAAAGCTGTTAAAGAGCAATGAACCTCATTTAATATACCAGGCAAGTAAGCTACAAACAAATTCTTATTTTAAATGATGGCCTAGGAACAGTGGGTTAACTGCCTTGTTCAGGGGAAGAACGACTGATTTTTTTTACCTTGTCAGCTCGGGGGTTTGATCTTGCAACCTTCCAGTTACTAGTCCAACGCTCTAACCACTAGGCTACCTGCCACATGTGTAATCACTTGATATCTAAGGTGTAGTGTGACACTGTGTGTAATCACTCCATAGCTCAGGTGTCGTGTCATGCTTGAATGAACAATGTAATGAATCATAAGTTCATCGTAATATTTCTGAATCAACATACACGTAAAAAAAAAAATGCCATTATTTTGTTTACAATCATCAATAAAATTCTAAAAACCCGTTTTTGCATTGCCTGAATACTTGTCTGAATGCACTGCACATTTGTATGATCCATTCTGACGTACTGTACTCTCTTCTCTGTGGGTTAATTCTTTGGTTCAATGAGAGTACCAACGTTCTCAGAGGAGACATACTGTTGACAGTATGGGTTGAAATTGAATTATTACACATTAGCAAAACTTGGCTAATCTTGCTTTTTTTGGAGCACAAACAACCTTACGAACGGACCGTAACACTCCCATGATGGGTGAGCTAATCAAGCCTAAGGTTTTACCACTGAAACGTCTCATTATAACTCCATTTGTATCAAAGAAACAACCAGCTGACAATTTTCAAAAACGGTCAATATAATAGTGATGGTTTGACATTTTTTTCGGATTAAATTATAAAGTCTTGAGAATGTTTAAGCTTTAAAATGTTTCTCTCCTCCGTAGTGGATAAACTGCTCTGTATCCTAATCAGTTGTACAGTGAGGACCATTGACAAATACTAGAAACCAGATTCAATCAAATCACATCTCTAGCGTGTTTGTTTCACATTGTATTCACATGCATAGCCACATGGACATTTCACATTCCAAGTACTTAGAATAATATAATTGAGTGCCGTTTGTAAATTGTGGTCAAATATCACGTAAAACTGAATTGCATTTATTTTTACAAGCTTGCGGGTTGGATTGAATTCCAATAATAATCATTCTCCATCATGAAAGGAATGCTGGGCTGCTAAAGGGGCTAAGTCTAACACAATTATGAGCACGCAACACAGTCAACAAATGAAGTCCATAAATAACTGACTGACCTTTGACCTTTTGTGTCAAACTGCTACTATGTTTATTTCATTTTTTTTAAAGCGACAGCGCTGCCTAGGATTTAGATAAGAACTGGAACGATGTTATGAAAGAAAAAAACATTAAAAGAAAACCAGTTTGTCAAATCAGACCGTCAAAAAAACTGTGAAACAGACAAGGTTTTCTGAAAAATCTAATAAGTGTGCGACTTCTATTTTCGTGATTTCCTGCTGCACTAGATAATTAGGGTGCCTATTTCAAAGGACTGCTGTATGTGTGGAAACATTTTTCAGCTAAATGAAATTATACTGCGAGATGGAACAGCGTTAGGGACATGATTAATGGGACAAATTACTTGACGCAGCTGCACCACAATTTTACTACTGTGGATTGTTAAAAACAGTGCCACTTTTTAAACTCTTTAAATGATCAGAAATGGAGATATGAAGAATGTGAAAGATGATGTTTTCTACCTCCAGAAAGCCAAGCAATGACACATTTGAGTCTGACATTAAAGTTCTCTTACTACGTCTGAATATAGCAGTTTCTGTGGTGAAGTGATTATCACATTCGCCTCACAGGTCCATAGTTTAAAACCGTGCAGAAACAGAGAACCCTGATTTTTTTATGAGTGCCTCATTATACAAGCATTTCGCTACACCCACAATAACATCTGCTAAATATGTGTATGTGACCAATAAAACATTTGATTTGACTTTATATTGAAATCCCCCCGGACCTCTGACAACGTACTCTAGTAGGCTTCATGATGGACATCCCAGTGGACCTACAGTAGTTCATTATAGCAGTGCGCAAATTACAGGTGTGTGGGGGGGGGGGGGGGGTATTTTCCAGATGAGCCCTGTTCAGTCCTGTGAACAAAATGGTCACCTAATAATTTGCACTCTGGGGGTTAGAAAGAGCCTCTTCGTGGGATATAGAGGATAGGTAGTGCATCCGTTTTCATACACTTCCTCAACAAGGAATGACACGTCCTCAGATGGGGAAAAACCTGGAAGAGTATGGTCTCAATCCGAAATGTTCCAACATTTTCACCATAGTGCCAATCAGAGTTCTGACATTGATTGCAGGCTTCCACAGATCAGGAATGCAGTGAAGAGGAAACATTACGGGCAATTTAACATTTTTAAAGAGTTTAAAGTGAATTGAAGGTTTAAGACCACATCGTATCAAAAATTGGTTTTCTACCATGTTCCTTTTCAATTCATTCATGTCTGGATCCAAGTTAAAAACAATGTAGGATGATACTGTAGATACCGAATTGTTCAATCAACTGAGACCAATTTCAAGATCTCAGAAGTGTGTTTTGATTTGCACAGCAACACGTCCTGAATGGACAGATTTGACACCAGGCCTTATTCTGCTGACACAGAAGTTGAACCATCGATAATTACAGAGGCCAAAAAGCAGCTTTAGCATGAGCAGCGCCATTGATTGCTTCCACCATCTTAGTGTCGTCACCTGGGTGGGACTTGCAATTTCATTGGCCCATCCCTCCTCGTGACCCTGTTGGACACAAAAACGAGTCCTGTCTCTATGAGTTGAATTATGTGTACGATGTCTATATTAGTGACAGTCCCAGAGTCACAAGGAATTTATATCAGAGTCAATACCAGGATAGAAAATGCTAGCAGAGATATGGTCATTGACATAAGGAAACAGTAGAAAATCGTAGCAAACCATTTCCCATTAGCCAACATTTAGCACAACTGTTGTAAGTGCCTAGTGCTTACACCATGTATAAGCCCTCTAGTGTTTCAATGCATCAACACTGCATTTCACAGTCATAAACAATGGCCTCTAAGTTACACACAGGCTTCAAGAAAATACAGTGATTTTATTCATGCCAGATAAGGACAGCATTGTGCAATTCAGTGGCCTACTTCACAAGAGACGTGTCACATGTATGAAATGCTCTAAGAATGAAGAGCAAAAAAAAAGAGATACAATAATGGACTACATGCCATAAACAGGACAAGAAGGTCATCTGAAGGTTGAGTTTGTGAAGTACATTAAGTATGGTACAGTAGTGTAATCATGTGACTCTCAACATTTTTTATCAATTACTGCTGATATGTTGACCATTTTTGTATAATCCTGCAAATGTAATAATCCCCCCCCCCCCCCCCCACATAGTCCTTCCCAACATGATTACAACTATGGTGGGCACATAACCAGGCCAGACACTTCCAAGAGTGTGCAAAGCTGTCATCAAGGCAAGGGGTGGCTACTTTGAAGAATCTTAAATATAAGATATATTTTGATTTCTTTCACACTCTTTTGGTCACTACATGATTCCATGTGTGCTATATCATAATTTCGATGTCTTCACTATTCTTCTACAATGTACAAAAGTGTACAAAATAAAGAAAAAACCCTTGAATGAGTAGGTGCTGGTACTGTATATGTCAGTAGTTTAACCCTGCAATAGTATGTCATGTAGGAGTTATTTTGTAGCTACCTCACTGTTGCTTTTCAGACCATGGTACTAAAGGGCACATTCAATCAAACCAGGTAACCATGAAAGGACTTAAAACATTCACTCTCACTGTCTCTCACTCAACAAAACAATGTTGCCTATCATTAATGTTGATCAAATGCCCCCAAGACTCAACTTTACACTATTTAAATGTGTTGAATTGATATTGTCTTTACCAGAGAGGTCAGAACTGTGGATCAGCACCCGTCAGCGTTATGCTACCGTTGGACACTGACCCGTGTTTACGTACTGCAACTAGAACTGATTTCTCAAAGGTGCAATACCCATATGGGGCGGTGCGTATAGAAGACTTTGAGACCCATGGATCCCTATGGAAACCTGAAAATGGCTGGCATTTAAGAGAGGAGAAAATAACAATCAAGTGTCGTCTTGGCTGTCTCTGAGACGACCTCGCCTGCCGGGTGTGCATTTGTTATGGTGTTGAAGCTCACACGGACATAATACAGTAATCCTTACCGTATTATAACCAAAGGCCGAAAAGTCCTTGAGTTCAAACATGTTGGTATTCGGAAGCAGTTCCAAAAGCTAGTTTGACGATTGTACAAAAAAAAGTTACCTTTTTTTCATAAAAATCATCTATGCTACCTTTTGACCCCCTATCCACCGCTCTTTGACTACAAACAGCTGGGTGAAGTATACTGTGGATGTCTCTGTTAAAGCCTGAGATTCCATGGTTTGCTTAGTAGATGGCAAATTTCTTCAATCACACTTGTAATTCAACATTTGTTTCTACACTACCTTGCATGGACCTCTCCCTCCCAGCTAAATGCATTGCAGATGCGACACGCCCAAACCAATCCATCAGTACAGTGTTCAACTGTCCACCTGAATTATAACATTAACATATACTGTTTGACAAATATCTAGTGGAGGTACACAATGTAATACCTGCCATACATGGGTAGAATCCTGTACATGTCGATTGCGTTGTAATAATAACATCTGGTTTTGGCTAAATACAGTATAGAACCTCAAAGATACGAACGTCAGAGTTATGGACTGACTGGTCAAACTGAACGTGCGATATCGAACCAGGACATTTATTTTATGCTTTCTTTATGTTTACTGTGTCTGGTTAGAAAATACAGTAAATAGGTTCGACTTTTTTTATTTTTAGTTAACCTTTATTTAACTAGGCAAGTCAGTTAAGAAGAAATTCTTATTTACAACGACGGCCTAACCCGGCAAAACCCGGACGACGCTGGGCCAATTGTGCGCCGCCCTATGAGACCCCCATTCACGGCTGGATGTGATACAGTCTGGATCTGGAACTGGGGACTGTAGTGACGCCACTCGGGAGCCATAAACTACAGGGCAGAACTTTCTAGAAAGGTTTTCCCCCTACCCATTCCTGCCTCTGAGGTTCTACTGGACAGTATGTCGACAGGTTTGATGAGGGAAGAGCTTTACAGTCAATTGATTCTACAAAAAGAGAATTGTTCAGCCCTTCATTCAAGATAGATTTTGTAGCTTTGTTATGCTGCAGGAAATTCCTCAATTGAATTCTAACTTGTGTCCAGTCTTTCGTCTTACCAAAAGATGCATCATTTATCGAACATTGACCTACACTACAGCCATTGCTTTTGTCACGTCCACGGATGTGGCCCTAGTCAACTAACACCATATAGTTCTGCTCTGGCTACAACTACTAGACACAATGCTTTCTAGAAGGTATATCTTTACAGAGTCAATGTTGTTGTGGAATCGTGCAACTTTTTTTGGCCATGAACACACCATTCAATTTGATATGTTGGTCTGTGAGCCAGTTCACCACTGTGACATTGAACACATTTACACGCACATTAATAATTCCATTTTTCAACTGATTATAGAAAAAGTAATGTAAACACCTTATTCTGTTTATCTTAATCGGCGTAAGGTCAAAAATCGAAGTGAGCATACACCGATAAAAACACCTGGTTTTCTAAGCAATATTTTGAATGATTAGGACATGTAAAATGCCTTCCAGACGTGTATTTGATCTGCTCATGTCTTAGCACCAGCCGAGTGAGCCTCCCTCTTAAGCGAAGTTGAGTTTCGGAACAACTGAATGCATCTTAGAAATCGTTTTCACATGACTTTATACTTCTCAGAATCAAATCGCCATCCCAAAAAATAACATGCTTGTTGTGGTAGAACGTTTATTTCCATTGCCGATTTTTCTGCATTCATCAGAGTGCCAACAGGAAGCCTGATTTCAGATGTATCCCTGTAAACAAGATTGTTAGGTGAAATCGTTCTTCTTGCAAAGCATGTCAACATTTTAATCTAACTATTATATTAATCTGACTATCCACAATAATCATATTATTGTGTGGATGCTGTGAACTCCTATCCTCGTGTTTGTTCTTCACCGATCAATGCTTGGACGTAGTTAATCAAAGACATTCCTCGCTGGCTGAACCTCTATGACCTCACTCCCTCTGCACTGGCTGTTCTGAACAAATCACAAGCGAATCATGTCAATAATACCACCAATGTTCGATAATTACTCCTCAGGGAAAAACAAAAGAAAGAAACAGTTAGACTATTTTTTGCTTATTTTAGAGAGTCCTTTTGGTCTTCATGAGGTCAGCTAAACAGCTTTGGAGCACGCCCAAATATTTGAAACGACTGAACAGATAAATTGTCACAGCATGTGTGTTGATTTTTATTTTATTTTGTGGGGGTGGTTCAGATGGTCTAACGGTAGATAAAATGCTCTTATGGGGAAGCGCCTAGACAAACACACTAAGAAAAGTTGATGCTGTAGAATTACCAAGTAATCCAAACTGGAGGCCTGTGTCCATGCATGTGAATGTATTGCACTTAAGCTGCCAAACCAGATGTTAGTTGGGACGGATGAACTACGTTGGACATACAGATTACAGCGCATTATTTGGATTGCCCATCAGGCAACTGTACAGACAACACATCTGTTTTTACTCAGTACCCTTGTACAAATCTGATGCTTTAAGCTTGTTTTCACATCCCTCTCAGGAGTTTCCCATCCCTGAGAGTGATGCCTTGTGGAGAGTGATGTCTTGTGGAGAGAGATGCCTTGTGGAGAGGGATGCCTTGTGGAGAGGGATGCCTTGTGGAGAGGGATGCCTTGTGGAGAGGGATGCCTTGTGGAGAGGGATGCCTTGTGTAGAGGGATGCCTTGTGGAGAGGGATGCCTTGTGCAGAGAGATGCCATTTAAAATGTATGATGCAAAACAAAATATTTTTGGGTCGGGAATGGCTTCACTTCAATATCCAATAAGACATAAAAATCTTGAAAGGCCCGAATCCTAAATAGTGATGTAGGAGTGGGAGAGCCAATAGACCGGAGGTGGCAGAACGGAGTGCTTGGGTTGTGGTTAAGGTTTGACCATAAACAGAACGTAGGAAGGGGCAGTACCCCTTACTTCTCCGTAGGCAAGCCCCAGGGTCTTGAAATGGATGAACGCTTTGGCTGCGAGCGAGTGGAGAGTACGAAAGAGCGCGGTGACATGGAAAAACTGGCGACGGTGGAACACCAGGCCGGCTACAGTGTAGTTTCAGGTCTACGTTTCAGCGGTTAGATGACATTAGCGGGGTGCCCAGCTACCTCAGATTTTTTTCATTGCTATTAGCATTAGCATGCCTTCCCACACATTCAAAGAGCAGACCACCATTTTGGCCTGGAACAAATGGATTGTCTCATTGGTGTGAAATTCTTTTGGTGGAAGGTCTCTCTCACTCTTATCTCATCTCTATCCAACGCCAAATGCATTGATGCTTCTCTTTTCTTGGTAACTGTCTTCCCGAGAGTAACATAACTCGACATAGGAGAAATATGTAATGGTCGACGCCTTTTGGCTTGACCAGGATCCCTCCGCCGGGAGTAGACTGAGGGAAAGATGAAGTGTCATTTTTCTGTCTTTCTGGGAGAGAATTGGTTTGTTACTTTGAGCTTAATCTTGGCAGTCTGTCTTTGAGCAGTAAATATGCACAGCAAATCACTTCTGCAAATCAACACACACATTCTGATATGGTAAGCCAGTTTTATTACTGTGATCTTGCGATTTTGAGTGTCACAACACCAACTGGAAAACGCTAGAACTTAATAACTCAAATCGAATTGAAGTTTGATTCATCTAATTGAAATGTTTGAATGAGTCAATTCAGGGGGGGAAAAAAATCACAATTGTCCATTGTCATTCAAGGTTAAAGGTCTTGTTTTTCCAAAGTCTTCATACTGAAGGAATTTAACTCTTCATTGTCTAGAATATTAAAGATTGGAGCCATGTTGACGTTGCATTCTTGTGACTGGGTCTCATTAACATATGAGGGAGAACGAGGTAACAAACTATGTGCGGTGGTTTTGAAGTAGCGTAATTGTGTGTGTGTGTGTGTGTGTGTGTGTGTGTGTGTGTGTGTGTGTGTGTGTGTGTGTGTGTGTGTGTGAGAGAGAGAGAGAGAGAGAGAGAGAGAGAGAGAGAGAGAGAGAGAGAGAGAGAGAGAGAGAGAGAGAGAGAGAGAGAGAGAAAAAAAATAGTTTGGCATGTGCCTGAGGCAACAGCAGGATTCTAACACTCACTCAGGGCACTGCTATTAATACCGGTGTGGCAGCTATGATCTTCGTAAACTTTTATATTCTGTTCTTTTAATCGTTGCCATCACTTTTATGCCTTTGTTTTGATGTTGTTTTCCAGAAGTAGAGAAGGAAAATCCAGTCAGTGAATTCCACACAAGAAAAATGCCAATTGTTTTTCATGTGACACCACAAGAGCCTGGTTTCAGTTTTTAAGTGTTTTCATTTTGCATTATAAACACGGTAAAGCAAGAGCCTTTAGAATATCGCCGCCTAATTTGAGAATGGTCTCCAGCGGCAACCTGAGGGAGAACATTTGTTTTGCCAAGAATGTATAAAGTGTGGAACAAAATATAGTCCACAATTAAAACGTCAGGCCTGTTTCGGAGGGAAACATTGATTGCCGTGGGAGATGAAAACCGCACCAGTCTTTCCCCCTGATGCCTGGGATTACTGTGATGTTGTGCCCCTCTTCATACACGGCCAGTAGGAGGCCTTGTTAGCCTTTTTGGGTCGTGCAGTGGCATGGCAGGACAGATTCACCGCAATCCACAAAACCATTATAGGGCAGAGAGTAGAAAGGGCTGATGCCACTGTTTTCACTTCCTTTAGATCTTTCCGCGTCTTAAATGGGGTTCTCTCTCTTAAATGGGGTTCTCTCTCTTAAATGGGGTTCTCTCTCTTAAATGGGGTTCTCTCTCTTAAATGGGGTTCTCTCTCTTAAATGGGGTTCTCTCTCTTAAATGGGGTTCTCTCTTTTAAATGGGATTCTCTCTCTTAAATGGGGTTCTCTCTCTTAAATGGGGTTCTCTTTGCATCAACACAGACATGGGGTTTGCTTAAGTTGAATACAGGGCTGTGTTCAGCAGGGAACAATGTTGTAAACGCTCAGATAGAGAATAAACATACCTCTCTGACACGTAGGATAAGGAAACACCTCTTTATTCATGACATTTCTATCTGCAATATGCCACAACATTTGAATAGTGAGCTTGGCCCTGGATATGTGGATTGTCTGTTGGAGTACTGTGTGATCACCTGGAGGCCTTTCCAGACTGACAACCATGTTCATCTGTTTTTTAATTTTAATTTGATTTAACCTTTATTTAACTAGGTAAGTCAGTTAAGAACAAATTCTTATTTATAATTACGGCCTACCAAAAGGCCTCTTGCGGGGACAGGGATTTGTTTTTTAAATATATAAAAATATAGGACAAAATACACATCACAACAGAGACACCACAACACGACATAAAGAGAGACCTAAGACTACAACATAGCATGGCAGCAACACATGAAAACTGTTAATATGGTCCTGCATAGTCAGTGCTAGGCATATTTGACTAGTACATTGAAACTGAAATTTCGGTGGTGGTGAACATGCTAAAGAACAATGGTGATTTGAAAAATATATATATATTATTTGATCTATATTTAAACAGGGGGTCACCTTTTTAAAATCAGGTTCTCTTTCACAAGGGAGCCCTGCATATACAATTCATGAGACAAAATCTAATCAAAATCACATAATTTACAGTAAAAAAATCTAATAAAATGTCTAGTGATCTATGTTGGTAGGCCAACAAACAAGGATTAGTAACAGTAGTTGGAAAAGGTAACATAACATGACTATACATAGTTATGCTCTGCTGTCAACTCCTATAATAGGCCACGAGTATCCCAAACTTTCACAGTCAATGTGTAGCTGCTCAATTCATATTGTGATTCACCATTTGCTCCAAGGTAAATTACCTTTTGAAGTGTTGGTTGTTAGTGAGTGTGGTAACATCAAAACAATGTTTGAGGTTTGCGGACTGCTGTGATTCAGGTCAGAGTGGATGCCTTATGCTTGTGTGCGCTCTGCAAGCGTTTTTTGGTTTTGACGAGGTGAAATTAGCTTGTAAAGTTGTAGGATGACAGACCGGACAACAAGGATGGTGATCAGATGACTTTACAAGAATGGAGATGGGATGTTATTTAACGGTAATGGGTAATGATGAGAGTGACATCATGTCCTTTGTTCCCTCCCACTGACAGTGTGGGGCCTATTCAATCAAACCCGATATGAGGTTTTCTTAGATCAGCCAAAAAAACATATCGACCTGGTCTTGACCTGCGTGAATTCTTAATGGGTTGTAAGTACTTCATGCTGGTATGTAAATGTGGGGTCCAACAAAACAGCGGTGCATACTGTAAGTGTCATCATCAATATGTCTTACAATAAGGCTTGCCATACTGTAGTTTAGAGCAACTCAATGGCCAGCTTTGGGTTCAAACAGAATCTCAGTGACGACTTCAAATCCCATAGGATTCCAAAACACACAACACAAAATGTCAAAATAGGCCAATTCTCCAAATTCCAACATCACGTTCCTCAGAAAGTTAAGATAGTCTTAATCCCCTGATATAAAAAAATATATAATAATTTAAAAGCGATTTACTATATAATCATGAACACAATGTTCACTTTACAAGAAATAATAACTGGACCGCAAAAATAGAAAGTAATGATGCCGAAGGATGACTTTTTATCCTTTAAGTGCAGTCTGAAAAACACTTGGGTTCATTGCGGGGATTAAAACAAGTGTTTCTGGCAGTCAAGCCGTGTCTCAGCATGTCGAACCATTAAACTGGACAGACACTGATCTGGCTGCCTGTTAGTTGTTTCACAAGCGCTAAGCGAACTTTCTCAACATGTGTGTGAACATGGATCTGAATCAAAGAGCCTCTGAGTTTCATACGAGCCCCGTGTGACCTCAAAATAGAACACTGTGATCTCATCGAACATCGCTGACATCTTGGAGCTTCTTTCGGTGACCTTTCTTAAACTCTTCCTGATCACTTTATGACCGTAGCTGGTCTCCTGTTGGAATCTTCCGGACAGGTGAAAGCTAAGCAAAACCCTCAAACAGGTTTCTGCTATAGTGGTCTCCCCTCCTGTCTGCCAACAGGGGAGGTGGAGGGGGGAGGAGAGTGCGGTTTTTCCTCTTTTAGCAATTCAATTGAATTGATGTGTTTCTCTGCTCATGGTAATAAACAACAGAATACAACCACTCTATGAGTATCTGTAACCACTCATTTTTTTATTGCCATCCTCAGGTCATTTTCCAAATCAATTTGTCAAAGCTGCCGGCCCAGTAACCATTTTCCTCACCTTTTGTTTCTCCTGCCAGACCCGCCCCTTTAAACCTTATCCAATCAAAACGAATAAAACAGTGAGCTTGTGCACAGACAAGCTTCAACTATGACAACATTATTGTTTCCACGGGTTATTGTAACATACCATGTTATTAAAGTAAGGACTCTAATCATTCATTTAGCCGACATCCGCATAGCAGCTGTTTTGACGGTGTTGGTGGAATGTTTTGACGGTGTTGGTGGAATGTTTTGACGGTGTTGGTGGAATGTTTTGACGGTGTTGGTAGAATGTTTTGACGGTGTTGGTAGAATGTTTTGACGGTGTTGGTAGAATGTTTTGACGGTGTTGGTGGAATGTTTTGACGGTGTTGGTAGAATGTTTTGACGGTGTTGGTGGAATGTTTTGACGGTGTTGGTAGAATGTTTTGACGGTGTTGGTGGAATGTTTTGACGGTGTTGGTAGAATGTTTTGACGGTGTTGGTGGAATGTTTTGACGGTGTTGGTGGAATGTTTTGACGGTGTTGGTAGAATGTTTTGACGGTGTTGGTGGAATGTTTTGACGGTGTTGGTGGAATGTTTTGACGGTGTTGGTGGAATGTTTTGACGGTGTTGGTGGAATGTTTTGACGGTGTTGGTGGAAGTGCGTTAGAGCTGTCAAATATCAAGGCATTATACCTAAAAATGGACATTGCCATTGGCTGCACAGAGTCGCATAAACAGAAATCCCATGCAGCCATGCTTGCAAGTTCAAACACTGGAATGTGAGATGTCATCTACACCTCCATTAGAGTGATAAAAAATCCTCATAATTTAGTTTAAATTAATTTAAGAGTCATTATTTCTATAAAGCCTACACTTTCTAAACGTGTAACGTGAGTGGGGCAGGCGGGTGTGCCTTCGTGACAATGATCGCAAGAGCAGCTTCTCACCGATTTGATGTCTCCAATGCTGTTCCACCTCTGACATCGTCAAAAACATCTGCTATGTGGGTGTCCGCTATCACAGGTTAACTCTTGATCTGATTTCATCCAGACCTGCGTTTCCAAAGCAAAGGCTAACAAGTGTCATGGCTAAAACAAACAAACAAACAGGTGTGAAACACAATAAACCAGCAGCAGCAAGACGGCAAGCAGGCACTCTGGCGCTTTAAACCAGGCATGACCTCACGGGGAGAGAGAGGCCTAGTTACTGGGTCCGTTTGCCACACCCACACCCCCACCCCCACCCTCACCATCATAAACAAAATAACAAAGGTGGTTTGGATTACCTTATTCTCAGGACAGTCCTCATGTATAGCCGTTATCTCATTAACCAATCCAAGGCAGGGGGACTTTTTATGAGGTGGAATGAAAAGGAACTGACCATGATGTCATTGAAAATGCCCCTGTTATTTTTTTTATGTGCACATAAAAAAAAGCTATCAACTCCTTGTTATTACGTATTACGCCAGCCCTAGAAATGGTACATAATACAAACACCAAGGTTTTGACTGACTAATTGGAGACCTTTTTAAATTAATCAGGGTGGAAAAGAGTGAATGTCAGCTAGGGTGGAAGAAGGAGATCACCTCTTGATACCCCCTAATACAATGCCTATCTACGGCATCCATAATAGGAAGTTTTAGTTAAATAATAACCATCATTTACATACACTAAGCAGTATCTACCTAGTTAATTCAGCCGATCCACTTTCTAATATTTTGTGTTGGCTCTTCTCACACTATTCTGACTATTGGAGTGTAACATAAAATGTAAGAAAACGATGTGGATTTATAGAGCGTCTCAGACATCTTGGAACGCTTAGCATACCGTGTGTGAATCCCCTTGTCAGTTATCCTGCAGGCAAAGTTCAACAAATCGGTTAACATGATGTCATGTGCACACGGAGGGGTAAAGAACGAAGGTGGTTTTGTTATTGTGTTTTCCTTACTGACAGGCAGCCAACCCAGATGCAACGCTCGTCAGGTTGAAATTGCTCTTTGGGTCATTTGATTATTTGCAACATTTGGGGTCTCCTGCCTCCCTTTCTCTCTCTCTCTCTCTCTCTCTCTCTCTCTCTCTCTCTCTCTCTCTCTCTCTCTCTCTCTTTCTTTCACTCTCTCTCTCTCTCTCTCTCTCTCTTTCTTTCACTCTCTCTCTCTCTCTCTCTCTCTCTCTCTCTCTCTCTCTCTCTCTCTCTCTCTCTCTTTCTTTTTCTCTCTCTCTCTCTCTCTCTCTCTCTCTCTCTCTCTCTCTCTCATGTCAAATACACCACCTCACACACACACACCACTAAATACACCCCCTCACATACACACATGTCAAATCGACCCCCTCACATACACACATGTCAAATACACATCCTCACATACACACATGTCAAATGCATCCCCTCACATACAAACATGTCAAATACACCTCCTCACATATACACATGTCAAATAGACCCCCTCACATACACACATGTGAAATTCCCCCTCACATACAAACATGTCAAATACACCCCCTCACATATACACATGTCAAATACACCCCCTCACATACACACATGTCAAATAAACCCCCTCACATACACGCATGTCAAATACACCCCCTCACATACACGCATGTCAAATAGACCCCCTCACACACACACACCACTAAATACACCCCCTCACATACACACATGTCAAATAACCCCCTCACATACACACATGTCAAATATACCCCCTCACATACACACATGTCAAATACACCGCCTCACATACACACATGTCAAATACACCCCCTCACCTACACACATGTCAAATAGACCCCATCACATACACACATGTGAAATTCCCCCTCACATACAAACATGTCAAATACACCCCATCACATACACACATCTCAAATAGACCCCCTCACATACACACATGTGAAATTCCCACTCACATACACGCATGTCAAATACACCCCCTCACATACACACATGTCAAATACACCCTCTCACCTACACACATGTCAAATAGACCCCCTCACATACACACATGTGAAATTCCCCCTCACATACACACATGTCAAATACACCCCCTCACACACACACCCCTAAATACACCCCCTCAGATGCACATGTCAAATACACCCCCTCACATACACACATATCAAATACACCCCCTCATATACACACACATGTAACCACTCTCTTGTACTCACATTGACCCACTGGGTCAGTAGCAACCACAGCTGTGAGATCCCTGAAAGAGTGGGGCATGTGGTAGGTGGGGTCAGCTGATTGTAACACACACACATACACTCAATCAAACGTGAGTCAGCGGTGTTAACAGTGGGCCACAGCAGGTTGAATCATCCATCATGCACACCCTGCCCAAAACCCGCACCCTGCCCTAATCTGAGTGCAACAGGGACTGAGCAGGTGGCTTGTCTGCCCAAAGCCCGCACCCTGCCCTAATCTGAGTGCAACAGGGGCTGAGCAGGTGGCTTGTCTGCCCAAAGCCTCTGCAAACCTCCAGCAGGAGACAGTGATTTAACTAGGACTTGGATGAAAACAGGAGAGTGAGGAGAGACTAGTGTTGCAATAGCTCTGCAGGGAGAAGTTCTCGATGACAGTACAGGCTGTCCAATACTGGCGTGAACTTCATCATAATCATTGCCTTTACAGAGACAATTACTGCATAGTAAAAAGACAATTGCTGCATTGATATATAAACATTTTTATTTTATTTAAATAAATAAATGTTATTTACAATGACAGCCTAGGAACAATGAATTAACTGCCTTGTTCAGGGGCACAACAACAGATTTTTACCTTGTCAGCTCAGGGATACGATCTATCAACCTTTCGATTACTGGCACAATGCACTAACCACTAGGCTACCTTCAGTTCTGTTGAAAATGTTTCCCATAGTATGAAAGGTAAAGGGGGATACATAGTCAGTTGTACAATTGAATGCATTCAACTGAAATGTGTCTTCCTCATTTAACCCAACCCCTCGAATGAGAGAGGTGCGGGGGACTGCCATAATCGACATTCACGGCACCCGGGGAACAGTGGGTTAACTGCCTTGCTCAGGGGCAGAACGACAAGAGTTTTACCTTGTCAGCTCGGGGATTCGATCCAGCAACCTTTCGGTTACTAGTTCAATGCTAGTTACCATTTCTTCGTGAAATGAAAGGTCTTCTGTAATGAGAAGATGTGATCCACTTCTTTCATTTATCAGTGGTTACGTAGAGAAAGAGAAGAGGCCATTAAATGTAATAATGACTCAAGCAGATACATAACATTGCAAAGGAGTAGTCTCCATCTCCATTCTGCTCTCAACCTGTACAGCTGTTGCTGGATCGGCTGCACTAGGAAAGAGCGATGGAGAGAAGGAAACACATGCTAGAATCATCTTACCGTAAATTACGACCTCGTTTGGTCCCTCAGAAACATTTTTAGAGATGAGGAACAGAGGTGCAGCAACCGAACAGTCAATTAGGAAAGGAAGCTCATCCACAAGTGACAAAGGTGCGTCACTAAATCACCCCACCCCCCCGCAAAAGTCTAAATCCCTTTTATTATTATTATTATTATTTTATTTTGGGGTTCTTTCAGAGAATTTGAAACATTTGAAACATTTCCAGACAGGCAGCTGTGGTGTAAACCTAAACAAAAGAAGGAGTAAGAAATGTGCAGTACTGGTTCATGACATCATCATAGCAGACATAGGACTAATCTCGCACTGCTGTGAGAATATTTCTCTGGGGGTTTAAACATTCTTAGACGCTGTTATTTTGCTCTCGTAAAACCATGAGGCCCTTTACCAGTCTTCTCCGTCTCACACCGAGCTCATTTTGTGTTACTGGTGTGACTAGCAGCTACAGGGTAACTTCCATTGTACGTCCATTCTCACGGGTCTGACTGTGAATTTGTTACAACAGTGGGTTTGCAGGTGTTTTGGAGGAAGGGTAAAGACTGATGTCCATCTAGCTTGTGTTGAGCACAATCCTAAGTCCATATAATATAATAGCACCCCCATGTGGAGTTCTCAATCTATCATTCATGTTCTCTGACTGCAGCGCAATGAGACAGTAAAACAAATATATTTAATCCCCATCTGCTTGTTCAAAACGGGCCATATAATATATGGACATTAGGCATTAGGACATTAGGCCTATGGGTCACTAGTATCATATTCTACCCTGTAAAGCTTATGGGGCACTAGTATCATATTCTACCCTGTAAAGCTTATGGGGCACTAGTATCATATTCTACCCTGTAAAGCTTATGGGGCACTAGTATCATATTCTACCCTGTAAAGCCTATGGGTCACTAGTATAATTTTCTACCCTGTAAAGCTTATGGGGCACTAGTATCATTTTTGTACCCAGTAAGGCCTATGGGGCACTAGTATCATTTTCCTACGCTGTAAGGCTTATGGGGCACTAGTATCAGCATGACCATTTGTTGTTGTCAAAATATACATCACAATTGGGAGGTCACTATGTTTTATCTCCCCATTTATCCTTTGGTTGAAAATAATAATTGAGATAACTGACCATACGTATACTCTAATAATGCATGCTCTAGTCACATACTGCATGCTCTAATCACATACTGCATGCTCTAATCACGTACTGCATGCTCTAATTACGTACTGCATGCTCTAATTACGTACTGCATGCTCTAATTACGTACTGCATGCTCTAATTACGTACTGCATGCTCTAGTCATATACTGCATGCTCTAATCACATACTGCATGCTCTAATTACATACTGCATGCTCTAGTCACATACTGCATGCTCTAGTCACATACTGCATGCTCTAGTCACATACTGCATGCTCTAGTCACATACTGCATGCTCTAATCACATACTGCATGCTCTAATTACATACTGCATGCTCTAGTCACATACTGCATGCTCTAATCACATACTGCATGCTCTAGTCACATACTGCATGCTCTAATTACGTACTGCATGCTCTAATCACATACTGCATGCTCGAATTACATACTACATGCTCTAGTCACATACTGCATGCTCTAGTCACATACTGCATGCTCTAGTCACATACTGCATGCTCTAGTCACATACTGCATGCTCTAATTACGTACTGCATGCTCTAGACACATACGGCATGCTCTAATCACATACTGCATGCTCTAGTCACATACTGCATACTCTAGTCACATACTGCATGCTCTAGTCACATACTGCATGCTCTAATCACACACTGCATGCTCTAGTCACATACTGCATGCTCTAGTCACATACTACATATTCTAGTCACATACTGCATGCTCTAGTCACATACTGCATGCTCTAATCACATACTGCATATGGAAGGCAACTGAGAAGGGACGTGCAGTAAAGAAACGGCCCTTGTGCAAATGGAATTGCAGTCGTCATTCAGATGTGGATGAGAACAACTTCAACAGCCATGATCATAACCTTTTGACCTTTGTATTCACACATAAAGGACTATGGTGGCTCCATGGCGGCTTCATCGCGGCTCTATGGTGCATGTGCCAAATTGCTTTTTCACACAAACATACCAGGAAAAACTTGCGGGCCACATTTCGTCTACCCCTCCGTGCTTAGTCCAGGCACTGTAACAGATGGCAATCTGCATGCATACTCCCCATGTTAACTGTATCCCTGCATCGGTATCAAAGAGGTGCCTTTAATGAAATTGTGCCTGTTGGTTCAGCCTCTCACTCATTCCCCATCAGTAATAGAAGGCATATGAGTCTCAAATGATTCAATCAACGATACACTCATTTTATATTGTGCGTTGGATTTCACTTTTCCAAAACATTCCTGGGGGTATTGCAATGGATATGCCGAATGCGATGGATCAAATATCCTTCGTTTTTAAGAGCTGCCATAATTATTATTATTTGCGTGCGTGTGTGTGTGTGTGCGCGCTTTTGTGTGGGTAGGCGTGGCCCCTCAGTGAAGTGAGACAGCCAGCTGTATGTGAAGTGAGTAACTGTGGTATTGGTTGCAAGTGAAACAGTGTACATACAGAGTGACAGACCTTTTTGACCAGTGGAGACAATAATAACTACGGTATCCATATTAGGACTGAGGTTTGGCTGTCCTAATATGGACACCAAACATATTGGAGGTGTTCTCCCATTGGCTTTCGGCTGCACTTATCATCTAGTCATCTAGTCATCAATCTGGCTCTACTGTGAGTATAATGCTTAATAAGTTTAAAGCAGGACTCCACAGGTCGTGGGCAACCCATTGCCACCCACTTCCTGTGTAGTGTTTTCACTTTGTACAAGAACAAAGGGGGTTGAGCCCTGAGCTGCAAACGTCTGGCAATCCAAAAGTTACGAGTTCGAATCTCATCACGAACAACTTTAGCATTTTTGCCAATTAGCAACTTTTCAACAACTTACTTTTTTAGCTACATTGCAACTACTAAGTATGTTAGCTAACCTTTACCCGAACCCTGACCTTAACCTTCTTAGCTAACCTTTCCCCGAACCCTAACCTTAACCTTCTTAGCTAACCTTTCCCCGAACCCTAACCTTAACCTTCTTAGCTAACCTTTCCCCTAACCCTAATCCTAACCTTAATCCTTTAACATAACTCCTAAATTTAAACCTAAACGTAACCCTAAACCTTAACTCTAACCCCTAGCCTAGCTAATGTTAGTCCGCTAAGTAACATTAGCCACCTAGCTATAATTCGTAAAATATCATACCTTTTCCGAATTCGTAACATATTGGAACATTTTGCAAATTTGTAACATATAATACGATGTGTAATTGGTAAAATATCACACAAAATGGGTGATCACATCCACAAATTAATATGTCATACCATATCGTTCCATATCATACCAAATGGAGTGCATTAGATTTATCTTCAGAATGATTTGAAAAGCTCTGAGACCAGGTTGGAGAAATACATGTTTGTGTGATGCTACTGTATTGAATTTTAGATGCACACTATCATGTAAACAATCTGCATATCAATCTTTAGCTAGCTAACATTAGTGAGTTGAAACAAAGGCATTGGGCATCTTGTGGGGTTTATGCAGTGTAGCTACATGGTCCGGTATGGCGTCCCGGCAAAATAAATAGTGGGGATATGCCACGGCAGTAAAGGCATTAATTCTGGCCTAAACATACTTGCCAAATGTCATTACACTTTGTGATGTCTTGTGTAACAGATGTCTCTTTCATTCACCACTATTTGGAGGCTGGTAATATGTTGTGAGTGCATGAATGTGAAAGTACGCAGGCGCCTAGTAAAGGAGCCCTTTGAAGTGATCGTTTGACAATCAGATGAAATCATCATGAGTGGTTGTGTTTATGCCACAATAAAAGATAATACATTTGAAAGTTAAATGACAAATCTTTATGACAAGGCCCACAGAGATGCTAATGAATTAATAGGGATTCTAAGTATAAATCTATGCCTAGGTGTCCCGCCCATTAGGCACGATTAGGCAGCCGCCTAGAGCTGCAGTTTGACGAGGGCAGCATTTTCCAATAACACGTAACATCTCACGCTGTCCAAAAACAATGATAACTTCTCTCACACAGTGGCATGAAGGCTATTTAGGTGAGCCCTGATGTCGCTCCATGATAAGCAGTGCCCACTTTGCCAAAAGCAGGGGTGCAAAATATTTAGGTTGTCTATGCCTAGCGCACCACTCCAGGGTGCTGTAGTAACCAATTTTTTTTTTAGATTCTTCAAAGTAGCCACCCTGTGCCTTGATGACAGCTTTCATACTATTGGCATTCTCTCAACCAGCTTCCCGAGGTAGTCACCTGGAATGTAATTTCAACTGTCAGGTGTGCCTTGTTAAAAGTTAATTTGTAGAATTTATTTCCTTCTTAATGCGTTTGAGCCAATCAGTTGTGTTTTGACATGGTAGGGGTGGTATACAGAAGATAGCCCTATTTGGTAAAGGACCAAGTGTCACGCCCTGGTCAAAGTATTTTGTGTTTATCTTTATGTATTTGGTCAGGCCAGGGTGTGGCATGGGGTTTTTGTAATTGTGGTGTGTTTGTCTTGGGGTTTTGGTGGTGGTATTGGGATTGTTGCTAGTAGGGTTATCTAGCAAAGTCTATGGCTGTCTGGAGTGGTTCTCAATTAGAGGCAGGTGTTTATCGTTGTCTCTGATTGGGAACCATATTTAGGCAGCCATATTCTTTGAGTTTGTCGTGGGTGATTGTCCTATTTGTCTTGATGTCCTTAGTGTCTTACGTGTACTCTCTGTTAGTTTGCACTAGATAGGCTGTTTCGTTTCTTGTTTTGTAGTGTTTTTGTAAGTTCGTGTTTCTTTGTTTGATTAAACATGAATCTCTATCAACACGCCGCATTTTGGTCCGATCCTTGTTCTACCTCTTCGTCAGAGGAGGATATAGAAGAAAGCCGTAACACCAAGACCATATTATGGCAAGAACAGCTCAAATAAGCTAAGAGAAATGACAGTCCATCATTACATGAAGATCAGAAGGTCAGTCAATATGGAAAATGTTTTTTTTAAGACATTTCTTCAAGTGCAGTCGCAAACTGGCTCTCATGAGGACCACCACAGGAAAGGAAGACCCAGAGTTTCCTCTGCTGCAGAGGATAAGTTCATTAGAGTTAAAACCACTACTAAAGGACACCACTAAAGGACACCACTAAAACCACTACTAAAGGACACCAATAATAAGAAGAGACTTGGTTGGGCCAAGAAACACGAGCAATTGACATTAGACTGGTGGAAATATGTCCTTTGGTCTGATGAGTCCAAATGTGAGATTTTTGGTTCCAACTGCCATGTCTTTGTGACACAGAGTAGGTGAATGAATGAGCTCCACATGTGTAGTCCCCACTGTGAAGCATGGAGGAGGAGGTGTTATGGTGTGGGGGTGCTTTGCTGGTGACTCTGTCAGTGATTTATTTAGAACTCAAGGGACACTTAACCAGCATGTCTACCACAGCATTCTGCAGTGATACGTCATCCCATCTGGTTTGGGCTTTGTGGGACTATCATTTGTTTTTCAACAGGACAATGAACCAACATACCTCCAGGGTGTGTAAGGGCTATTTGACCAGTGTTGTGTTATGGTTCCTGATAATTTCATCCACTTGCATGTTATTATTTGCCCTTACCTTTAGATTAGTAAAACAAGAGGTTACCTTGTGTCATAATCAATTAGTTAACAGTAGATGATATACTCGCTTAACCAACTAAGTCAAACCCAGTAAAAAATCTGCCTTTTTCACAAGCCGCTACATCACTGCAGCCTCTAAAACAGATGCATGCTCTTAAAACGTTTACGAGGGGCACATTAGTGTTCACTTTAATTTGAAGTTTGCACCTGTTCGTTAATATGTTCCCTTGTCTTCTTTTCTACCTTGTTTTTCCTCCCCCCCCTCTCTCTCTTGCTTGAGCAGACAAGTGCTCCTGGTGTTTTAGCACCTTCTGTGAGTCTCAGAGCGGGTCCAAGTTACTGGGACTGTCATGATAGTCCCTCTGATGCTTGTCTTCCAGCGAGTGGCAGATGCTGCTGACAGTGGCCTGTGCCAATCACTCCTGGGGGCATAAGAGCAGATGAGCTGGGTTGGTTGGTTGGATCCCATGCCAACTGGGCAGCACAAAGACATGTGAGGTGTATAGCTGATGTTTTCTGGCACTGACTCAACATTGGGCTCTTATTAGGCCCCAAATCAGTTCTTGTGGACATCAAATGCGATATGCATGTCTGTAGTCAATTAATACTGATGTGGGTTCGGGGGGGAGATGCGGGGACTACAAGGGGTGAAAAGCATGGTGGGTAGATCAGTGTCTAATAATAATCTATTACTGTGGAAAATACACCCTCACCGTTGTTGTTTAAGAGGCAGTTTGGTTTTTTACCCCCTTGCACCTGTTCTCAGAAAAGTAAACAAGATATTTTCCACTCGTTTTTCTCTTTCTCCCTCTTTTAAAATAGTCTGACTCATTCCTTACTTCCAACTTCCCTCTCCACCGTAAAGAGAAAAAAAATTCCTTCATCCCTCAAGCATTTACTAGCAACCAGCTGGGATAATGTGAAGGAAAAGTGGGGATTTTAACACGGCAAAGTGATTATTGGCTCCCTCACCGTATGCGGAGTAATTTGCGATAGAGATAATGGGCAAAGGTGTTAAGGTACAGGTCGTTGTCAGTCATATTTGGGGCTTGAAACTTGACTAAGTGACTAAAATGAAAATGTAAATTTAGACTGTATAAGACAAACCCCACAAAAGAAAAGACAAAACAGGCAAATGCATATGTGGTCTCAATGTCTAAGTAGTGACGGCAGGGCTTGGAAGACAACTCATCTCCTTGACCCAGTTCTATAGGCTTGAGGCTGTCCTAAAATGTACACTCTACTTATAGTTGAATCTGCTTTTAGGTCATTTTTCTCATATTTTCTAAAATGACCTAGAGCTAGATTAACCTTGTTCGATCTTGCTACATATTCTTTCAATTTAAGGGATGGAAATGAGGGGAACCCGAATCCAAAGTGAATTAATTTCTGACAAAATGTATCTTTCTAAGTTGAATTCAAGGATTTTACATCGGTGGGCTCCCAGAGTGACTAATTTCCATTTCTACCGCTTATGCATGTGTTACCATTTACCTATATTGATTTTCCCAGACTACCAAAACAAGATGTCAATTGTACAGATGTTCTATTGGGTCCACTATTAAAAAAAAACTGTGCAGAAACTCAACCCAGCATAAGGACGCCATGTGTGGGTAACCGACACATGTATTTTATGTTTTCTCTAACTTGGCATACATGCTAATGAATACTCTTTTTTTCCAAAAAGAAGCCTTGGGGTGTACCATAATCAACTGGGTTGGGCCTACCTTATGTCCACTTCACAAGTGATGAGGGGGAAAATGATGCTGCAAACTCCATCATTAAGATTACCATAGGGAGGAATAAAATACCAGGAAAATAACCTCCTTTTTTCCTCAACTATAGTATGCCTTCACTCAATTTCAGCTCGAGCTCATGTGTAACTTCAACTATCCAACTCATAGCTACAAACTTCAATATCAACTGTTAGTAATGGTGTGGTCATTTCAATGCCTTGAACTCACAGTATGGACAACACAAGTCACATTTAAATTCATCTCTAAACTGTGGGCCGAAACCTGACTTGAGATGTGGGTTCACACATCTCTCTGGTTATGGATTCGGTCTTATGTTCGTAGCAATTACCAGTTGACAGCAGACTAAATAACTTTTTTGCCAGCTTTGAGGACAATACAGTGCCACTGACACGGCCTGCAACCAAAACATGCGGCCTCTCCTTCACTGCAGCCGAGGTGAGTAAAACATTTAAACGTGTTAACCCTCGCAAGGCTGCAGGCCCAGACGGCATCCCCAGCCGCGCCCTCAGAGCATGCGCAGACCAGCTGGCTGGTGTGTTTACGGACATATTCAATCAATCCCTATCCCAGTCTGCTGTTCCCACATGCTTCAAGACGGCCACCATTGTTCCTGTTCCCAAGAAAGCTAAGGTAACTGAGCTAAACGACTACCACCCCGTAGCACTCACTTCCGTCATCATGAAGTGCTTTGAGAGACTAGTCAAGGACCATATCACCTCCACCCTACCTGACACCCTAGACCCACTCCAATTTTCTTAACGCCCAAATAGGTCCACAGACGATGCAATCTCAACCACACTGCACACTGCCCTAACCCATCTGGACAAGAGGAATACCTATGTGAGAATGCTGTTCATCGACTACAGCTCGGCATTTAACACCATAGTACCCTCCAAGCGCGTCATCAAGCTCGAGACCCTGGGTCTCGACCCCGCCCTGTGCAACTGGGTACTGGACTTCCTGACGGGCCGCCCCCAGGTGGTGAGGGTAGGCAACAACATCTCCACCCCGCTGATCCTCAACACTGGGGCCCCACAAGGTTGCGTTCTGAGCCCTCTCCCTGTTCACCCACGACTGCGTGGCCACGCACGCCTCCAACTCAATCATCAAGTTTGCGGACGACACAACAGTGGTAGGCTTGATTACCAACAACGACGAGACGGCCTACAGGGGGGAGGTGAGGGCCCTCGGAGTGTGGTGTCAGGAAAATAACCTCACACTCAACGTCAACAAAACTAAGGAGATGATTGTGGACTTCAGGAAACAGCAGAGGGAACACCCCCCTATCCACATCGATGGAACAGTAGTGGAGAGGGTAGCAAGTTTTAAGTTCCTCGGCATACACATCACAGACAAACTGAATTGGTCCACCCACACAGACAGCATCGTGAAGAAGGCGCAGCAGCGCCTCTTCAACCTCAGGAGGCTTAAGTAATTCGGCTTGTCACCAAAAGCACTCACAAACTACTACAGATGCACAATCGAAAGCATCCTGGCGGGCTGTATCACCGCCTGGTACGGCAACTTCTCCGCCCACAACCGTAAGGCTCTCCAGAGGGTAGTGAGGTCTGCACAACGCATCACCGGGGGCAAACTACCTGCCCTCCAGAACACCTACACCACCCGATGTTACAGGAAGGCCATAAAGATCATCAAGGACAACAACCACCCGAGCCACTGCCTGTTCACCCCGCTATCATCCAGAAGGTGAGGTCAGTACAGGTGCATCAAAGCTGGGACCGAGAGACTGAAAAACAGCTTCTATCTCAAGGCCATCAGACTGTTAAACAGCCACCACTAACATTGAGTGGCTGCTGCCAACACACTGACTCAACTCCAGCCACTTTAATAATGGGAATTGATGGGAAATGATGTAAAATATATCACTAGCCACTTTAAACAATGCTACCTAATATAATGTTTACATACCCTACATTATTCATCTCACATGTATACGTATATACTGTACTCTATATCATCTACTGCATCTTTATGTAATACATGTATCACTAGCCACTTTAACTATGCCACTTTGTTTACATACTCATCGCATATGTATATACTGTACTCGATACCATCTACTGTATCTTGCCTATGCCGCTCTGTACCATCACTCATTCATATATCCTTATGTACATATTCTTTATCCCCTTACACTTGTGTGTATAAGACAGTAGTTTTGGAATTGTTAGTTAGATTGCTTGTTGGTTATTACTGCATTGTCGGAACTAGAAGCACAAGCATTTCGCTACACTCGCACTAACATCTGCTAACCATGTGTATGTGACAAACAACATTTGATTTGATTTGATTTTTTCCCTCTGTGAACGGTGTCCATATTAGGACAGCCTCAGAGTCAGTGTCACCGTACATACGGACTGTACTATTGTCCTGTTGTTCAACATGCTACTAGCTGCAAGCTGTGGAATTAATAGATGTAAGATCCTATCATCAACACTTTTCAAATGTTGGCATGCAACATCTATAATAACCAAGATAATTGGGGTATTGTTGTTATTTTTCTTTGGAAAAACATCAACATTCTTCATTTTAATGACCACGTCATTTTGTTCATTGAGCAAAACTGACCTGTTTTCTGTGAAGCAGGGTGGATTAGAAAGAAATAAATAAATGTAAAAAAATAAATTTAAAAAAAGTGTCAACATCTGGGGTCCAAATGCAACAATAAACAAACAATAAGTCGGGGTGATGCTGAGTCTGCTGAAATGTCGGTTCGACTGAAAGTTCCAAGAGTTTATGTTCCATAAAACCTTGTCAGAGGTGAATTCAAGGCACTTTCAGTGTTAAGTCAGGCCAAAGAAAATGTTGAACTTCCAAATTGATTCAGAATGTAGTTGTTTACTTTATCTAAAAAACTTTGGGGGGGGTATACAAACAGTTCTTTTTATTATCGGCTGCTCTATTGATGTCAGGAAGCCCAACTCACAGAGCTTTTCAATAGACTTGAACTATCTAATCAACTTCCCAAATGTTCATCTGTGTTTTCTGGTTCCTCTGTGGCCATTGAATATTAACCTGGCCAGCAGGTGTGCTAACAACTCCAAGGGCTCTATTCAATCCACATCACGTCAAAGATTGACAGAGTGGGTGAAATATAAAGGCAATTTCCCGCTTTAGCAGAGACAGCATTCATGGTAGATATGTCGTCTCAATCGGAAATGACCTTTAAATTTCTACCTCGCGGAATCTGTAACTCTTCAGCTTTACAGACAGACTAGAACCCCAGGTGTCTCTAACACAAACTCACAGTGACTCTGTCCTAATATGGACACCACACTGATGCTTCATACATAACCTGACCTCATGACATTAGGGTGAGACACATACCCAACCCTGAAAACAAACAATCCTGGCTGCTACCACACAGAGCCTCTGACATGTAGATCTGACCAATTGGCCTCCCCTAGCCCCAAAGCGTGTGTTAAGCTATTGTCAATAAATGTGCGTGTCCCAGCTATTAAAAGCTTTTGATACATTGCCCCACATTGTGATGATGATGTGCTTGTAAATCCAGATGCCCCACCGGGAGATTTCAGCACTTAGTTTACGAGGACCTGTTGCTGGGGGGGAGGTGGTGGAGGGGGCAGGCGGTGGAGGGGAGAGGCGGAGGAGGGGGCAGGCTGAGGAAGGGACAGGTGGAGGAGAGGTAGAGGAGGGGGGAGGCGGTGGAGGGTGTATGCGGTTGAGGGGGAGGCGGAGTAGGGGGAGGGAGTGGAGTGGGAGGAGGGGGGAAGTGGAGGAGTGTGGAGGCAGTGGAGGGGGCAAGCAGGAGAGGGGGAGGTAGTGGAGGGGGAGGTGAAGGAGTAGGGAGGTGGTGGAGGGGGCAGGCAGGAAAAAGGGAAGGCGGAGGTGGAGGGGAGAGGCGGAGGAGAGGGGCGTGGCTGTTTGCCGTAATGAATTTGGTGCTGAGCTCTGTTATTGCCAAGATACCAAAACTCCCCAATGACAGATGTAATACTCACAGGCTGGTCTAGGCAGTAAGGCAGGTCTGGAACCTAATGTGTGGGTTCTAATTAAATTATTCTGACAGTTTAGTGAAACCATAAGGACTCAAGATGAGCCTCTGTAAGCCTGAGTACTATTGTAGAGGGACTTGACTCAGGGGCTTAGAGGGACCTGGCTCAGAGGGGCTTGGCACAGAGGGACCTGGCTCAGAGGGGCTTGGCACAGAGGGACCTGGCTCAGAGGGACATGGCTCAGAGGGATATGGCTCTGAGGGACCTGTCTTAGAGACTTAGAGGGACCTGATTTAGAGGCTCAGAGTGACATGGCTTAGAGGCTTAGAGGGACCTGGCTCTGAGGGACCTGGCTCTAAGGGACCTGGCTTAGAGCGACCTCGTCAGAGGTCCTTAGAGCGACCTTCCTTTAGAGCGACCTCCTTAGAGCGACCTTCCTTAGAGCGACCTTCATTAGAGGGACCTGGCTTAGAAGGACCTGTCTTAGAGGTACCTCCAGTAGAGGGATCTTCAGCAGAGGAGCCTTCCTTAGAGCGACCTGCCTTGGAGGGACCTAGTTTAGAGGGACCTTCCTTAGAGCGACCTGCCTTGGAGGGACCTAGTTTAGAGGGACCTGCCTTAGAGCGACCTGCCTTGGAGGGACCTAGTTTAGAGGAGCCTTCCTTAGAGCGACCTGCCTTGGAGGGACCTAGTTTAGAGGGACCTGCCTTAGAGCGACCTGCCTTGGAGGGACCTAGTTTAGAGGAGCCTTCCTTAGAGCGACCTGCCTTGGAGGGACCTAGTTTAGAGGGACCTGCCTTAGAGCGACCTGCCTTGGAGGGACCTAGTTTAGAGGGACCTGCCTTGGAGGGACCTAGTTTAGAGGGACCTAGTTTAGAGGGACCTGCCTTAGAGCGATCTGGCTTATTTAAATTTTTGTTGTGTAATCACCCTTTAATTGTACATTTAGGAAGTGAGAAATGTGTTGGTCTAGCGATGTTCTGTTAGGCCTACTACTGCAGCACATTCCATGGCAGAATTTGCAAAACAATGGCCACCCAATTGATGCAAATAATCAGGTGATCTTTCTGTCAGGTAAGCGTACTTTGCAGTTAACATTTAATTGAGAAGGTTTTTGTTGAATGGCTTTGTCTACCCACAAGACAGTTATCTTTAGCATCACTAACTGGCTCCAAGGGTAATATCAAATCATATCAAATTTTATTTGTCACATACACATGGTTAGCAGATGTTAATGCGAGCGTAGCGAAATGCTTGTGCTTCTAGTTCCGACAATGCAGTAATAACCAACAAGTAATCTAGCTAACAATTCCAAAACTACTACCTTATAGACACAAGTGTAAGGGGATAAAGAATATGTACATAAAGATATATGAATGAGTGATGGTACAGAGCGGCATAGGCAAGATACAGTAGATGGTATTGAGTGCAGTATATACATATGAGATGAGTATGTAAACAAAGTGGCATAGTTAAAGTGGCTAGTGATACATGTATTACATAAAGATACAGTAGATGGTATTGAGTGCAGTATATACATATTTTTTTTTTATTTTTTTTTTATTTAACCTTTATTTAACCAGGTAGGCTAGTTGAGAACACCTTTATTTAACCAGGTAGGCTAGTTGAGAACACCTTTATTTAACCAGGTAGGCTAGTTGAGAACACCTTTATTTAACCAGGTAGGCTAGTTGAGAACACCTTTATTTAACCAGGTAGGCTAGTTGAGAACACCTTTATTTAACCAGGTAGGCTAGTTGAGAACACCTTTATTTAACCAGGTAGGCTAGTTGAGAACACCTTTATTTAACCAGGTAGGCTAGTTGAGAACACCTTTATTTAACCAGGTAGGCTAGTTGAGAACACCTTTATTTAACCAGGTAGGCTAGTTGAGAACACCTTTATTTAACCAGGTAGGCTAGTTGAGAACACCTTTATTTAACCAGGTAGGCTAGTTGAGAACAAGTTCTCATTTGCAACTGCGACCTGGCCAAGATAAAGCATAGCAGTGTGAGCAGACAACAAAGAGTTACACATGGAGTAAACAATTAACAAGTCAATAACACAGTAGAAAACAAAGGGGGAGTCTATATACAATGTGTGCAAAAGGCATGAGGAGGTAGGCAAATAATTACAATTTTGCAGATTAACACTGGAGTGATGAATGATCAGATGGTCATGTACAGGTAGAGATATTGGTGTGCAAAAGAGCAGAAAAGTAAATAAATAAAAACAGTATGGGGATGAGGTAGGTGAAGAAGGGTGGGCTATTTACCAATAGACTATGTACAGCTGCAGCGATCGGTTAGCTGCTCAGATAGCTGATGTTTGAAGTTGGTGAGGGAGATAAAAGTCTCCAACTTCAGCGATTTTTGCAATTCGTTCCAGTCACAGGCACATATGAGATGAGTATGTAAACAAAGTGGCATAGTTAAAGTGGCTAGTGATACATGTATTACATAAAGATGCAGTAGATGTTGCAATATTAAAATTAATTGGCAGATATTGTTACGTTTGACTTTTTAAGCCAATAGTGGCTAACCAGGGGTGGTGAGGTCAAATACAATTCTCAAACCAGCAGAAGCTAGATGGCTCTTTCTATTGGATCACAGATACATTACCTTTAACTTCTTATGGCTGCAGGGCAGTATTGAGTAGCTTGGATGAAAGGTGCCCAGAGGTGCCCAGAGTAAACGGCCTGCTCCTCAGTCCCAGTTGCTAATATAAATATAGTATTATTAGAATTGGATGGAAAACACTCTGAAGTTTCTAAAACTGTTTGAATGATGTCTGTGAGTATAACAGAACTCATATGGTAGGCAAAAACCTGAGAAGAAATTCCAACAGGAAGTGGGAAATCTGAGGTTGGTCGATTTTCAACCCAGCCCCTATTGAATACACAGTGGGATATGGATAAAGTTGCACTTCCTAGGGCTTCCACTAGATGTCAACCATCTTTAGAAACTTGAATGAGGCTTCTACTGTGTTGTGAAGACGGATGGGAGCACTTTGAGTCAGTGGTCTGGCAGAGAGCCAGGTCCTGGTCATGCGCATTTCACATGATAGCGACCTGCGTTCCATTGCTTCTCTACAGGCATAGGAATTCTCCGGTTGGAACTTTATTGAAGATTTATGATAACAACATCCTAAAGGTTGATTCTATATTTAGTTTGACAAGTTTCTTCGACCTGTAATGTAACTTTTTGAAGTATTCATCCGACGTTCGGATGGACCTGCACAAGCGTTTGGAATTGTGTACTAAACGCGCTAACAAAAGTAGCTACTTTGACATAAATAATGGACATTATCGAACAAATCAAGCATTTATTGTGGAACTAGGATTCCTGGGAGTGCATTCTGATGAAGATTGTTAAAGGTTAACCTTTTGCGACGAGCAAACCCGTATCCGGGAGCGTAATCATAGCCTCAAATGCATTAGCATAACGCAACGGACATAAATACCCCTATAAACTTTTCCTATTCATGAAAATCGCAAATGAAGTGAAATAAATATATTCAAACACAAGCTTAACCTTTTGTTAACAACACTGTCATCTCAGATTTTCTACATATGCATTAGAGCCAACGCTAGACAAGCATTTGTGTAAGTTTATCATGGCATAATGCTATGCTAAGCTCTGCTGGCAGCAGGCAACATTTTCACGAAAATAAGAAAAGCAACCAAATTAAATCATTTACCTTTGAAGAACTTCAGATGCTTTCACTCAGGAGACTCCCAGTTAGATAGCAAATGTTCCTTTTTTCCCAAAATATTATTTTTGTAGGCGAAATAGCTCCCGTTTGTTCTTCATGCTTGGCTGAGAAATCGACCCTGAAATGCTACAACTATAACGCCAAACTTTTTTCAAAATTTGCTCCATAATATCGACAGAAACACGGCAAACCTTGTTTAGGATCCATCCTCAAGGTGTTTTTAACAAATATATTCGATAATATATCCGTTGAGGCCTACTACTTATGGTTTCTCATAAGAAGCGATTGGAAAAATGGCTACCTCAGTATTTTACGCAAGGTTTTCTGCGGGAGACACATATATGGTCCCTTACAGCCATTCTTCAAGGGAAATGCCTAAAAAGACGTCACAATGCTGTAGACACCTTGGGGAAAACGTGGAAAACGTAAGCTCATTCGTAGCTCATTCACAGCCATATAAGAAGTCATTGGCATGAGGCGATTTTTTAAAATGCGGCACTTCCTGTTTGGATTTTTATCTGGGTTTCGCCTGTAACATCAGTTCTGTGGCACTCACAGACAATATCTTTGCAATTTTGGAAACATCAGAGTGTCTTCTTTACAAAGCTGTCAATTATATGCATAGTCGAGCATCTTTTCGTGACAAAATATCTTGTTTAAAACAGGAACGTTTTTCATTCAAAAATTTAAATAGCGCCCCCTAAATCCAACTGGTTAAGGGAATATTTATAATGTGATTTCTGATTTATGTTGACTCCAACATGGCGGATAATTGTATTTATTTTCTGAGCGCCGTCTCAGATTATTGCATGGTTTGCTTTTTCCGTAAAGTGTTTTTGAAATCTGACACAGAGGTTGCATTAAGGAGAGTTATATCTATATTTCCATGTCTAACAATTGTATTTATCAACATTTATAATGAGTATCTCTGTAAAATGATGTGGCTCTCTGCAATATCACCGGATGTTTTCGGAACTAGTGAACGTAACGCACCAATGTATACAGAGATTTTTTTTTAAATATAAATATGAACTTCATCAAACAAAACATACATGTATTGTGTAACATGAAGTCCTATGAGTGTCATCTGATGAAGATCATCAAAGGTTAATGATTCATTTAATCTCTATTTGTGCTTTTTGTGACTCCTCTCTTTGGCTGGAAGTTGGTGGTGACCTAACATAATCGTTTGTGGTGCTTTCGCTGTAAAGCCTATTTGAAATCGGACACTGTGGTGGGATTAACAAGATTACCTTTAAAACGGTATAAGATACAAGTATGTATGTATGTATGCATGTATGTTTGAGGAATTTAATTATGAGATTTCTGTTGTTTTGAATTTGGTGCCTTGCACTTTCACTGGCTGTTGTCATATCGATCCCGTAAATGGGATTGCAGCCCAAAGAAGTTTTAAGACATTGAGTGCATCGGTAAGAGAAGCCAAGTTACACTCATGATTAGGCCTTTACGTCATCTTATTCATTCAGCACTGATGCTAACCAAGAGAGAGAAATCCAATTCCCTACCTCAACCGTTCTGCTGGAAATGGCAAGTCAATGGTGGTGTTGGGCCGCTTCACAAATGGAGCTGAAATCAGTGTCACTTCATTTCATTTCCAGTTTTAAATAAGCACTGATGTCTTTAAGTGCTTTTACAGGGCAGAATTAACAAATGTCTACTTTGCCTAGCGATATTAAGTCAGGTCACCCAACATATAATGTGACAAGGTGAAGGGGGGGTTAAACTGGCTTAGCATAGTCTCAGATTTCCCATTGGACTGTTTTACCCCTACATTAGGCTGGGCTTTGGTGTGTGTGTGTGTGTGTGTGTGTGTGTGTGTGTGTGTGTGTGTGTGTGTGTGTGTGTGTGTGTGTGTGTATGCGATCGACCAAATGGGGACGTTTTGTTAGTCCCCACAAGGTCACATGCTATTTCTAGGGGGTTTAGGGTTAAGGTTAGAATTAGGGTTAGAGGTAATGTAAAAAAATATTTTAAATGGGACTGAATTGTGTATCACCCCACAAGGTTAATTAAACAAGACTGTGTGTGTGTGTGTTAGTGTTAGTGTTAGCTTTAGCATTACTGTTCAGGAGTCCTAATGTTTTTCTTTCCTGGCATGTCAGACCTCGATACACATACAAAGGTATTTCCTTATGCGACCACAAAATCTTGGTGCACATACTTTACAGAGAGGGACAGACTAACGTCCTCCACTGGACACTATAACTACAGCTTTCATCATTCGGGGTGGCAGCGTAGCCTAGTGGTTAGAGCGTTGGACTAGTAACTGGAAGGTTGCGAGTTCAAACCCCCGAGCTGACAAGGTACAAATCTGTCGTTCTGCCCCTGAACAGGCAGTTAACCCACTGTTAACCCACTGTTCCACTGTTGTATAGGGCCTAGTCCCCTCAACTTCCTGTTGTCTAGGGCCTAGGTCTCATCACCGCCTGTTGTGTAGGGCCAGGGTCTCACCACCTCCTGTTGTCTAGGGTCTAGACCTCACCACCACCTCTTGTCTAGGGCCTTGACCTCATCACCACCTGTTGTCTCACTACCGGATGCTGTTAGAGAGATCGGAATTAGGACCGTCAGTACAGTTAAATGCTGCTGACACAATGCATGAATCAGTGGCTTTCTTTAGCAAAGGCTCCTGCTTGGGTTTTTGACTTTGGCTTCTCTTTCTCAGCATAATGTCCTACACATCCAACTTTGCTAAATGTAGTTGCCAAGATTGGGTGTAGAGAAAACGTTTCAGTGTTGATTAATTGTATGACCTAAGTGCCAGTTTGGTAGCAGAACACAACACATGGCATGCATGAACCTAGTATATGTGACTCATTTCAGGAAACTAGGCGTATGCCAAACTTGTATGCCATCTGTAAATACTAATAAAATCGTTCAATTACGAGCCTAGTTGGTTAAGCCAGAGAAAATGTAACTGACCTTCCCCCTAGCCATGATTGGCTGAGATAATGAGTGGGCTGGACATGCCGAGAGATGAGTTTGGATTGGTCTGCCATGTAGCTCGCTTCTGTCTATAACATGAGCTGGTCAGTATGTGTAGGTAATCCTTTCTAACACAACTTTTTTGAAAGATATCACGTAGTAGAACTGCATAACTGTTGCTCCCCACTTTCTGGAGGACTGAGTTTTGAAATCAGTGGAATTAGAGTATGATAGCTAAGGAGATTATTTAAAAAAAAATATATATATTTCACCTTTATTTAACCAGGTAGGCTAGTTGAGAACAAGTTCTCATTTGCAACTGTGACCTGGCTAAGATAAAGCATAGCAGTGTGAGCATACAACAAAGAGTTACACATGGAGTAAACAATTAACAAGTCAATAACACAGTAGAAAACAAAGGGGGGGTCTATATACAATGTGTGCAAAAGGCATGAGGAGGTAGGCAAATAATTACAATTTTGCAGATTAACACTGGAGTGATAAATGATCAGATGGTCATGTACGGGTAGAGATATTGGTGTGCAGAAGAGCAGAAAAGTAAATAAATAAAAACAGTATGGGGATGAGGTAGGTGAAAAGGGTGGGCTATTTACCGATAGACTATGTACAGCTGCAGCGATCGGTTAGCTGCTCAGATAGCTGATGTTTGAAGTTGGTGAGGGAGATAAAAGTCTCCAACTTCAGCGATTTTTGCAATTCGTTCCAGTCACAGGCAGCAGAGTACTGGAACGAAAGGCGGCCAAATGAGGTGTTGGCTTTAGGGATGATCAGTGAGATACACCTGCTGGAGCGCGTGCTACGGATGGGTGTTGCCATCGTGACCAGTGAGCTGAGATAAGGCGGAGCTTTACCTAGCATGGACTTGTAGATGACCTGGAGCCAGTGGGTCTGGCGACGAATATGTAGCGAGGGCCAGCCGACTAGAGCATACAAGTCGCAGTGGTGGGTGGTATAAGGTGCTTTAGTGACAAAACGGATGGCACTGTGATAGACTGCATCCAGTTTGCTGAGTAGAGTGTTGGAAGCCATTTTGTAGATGACATCGCCGAAGTCGAGGATCGGTAGGATAGTCAGTTTTACTAGGGTAAGCTTGGCGGCGTGAGTGAAGGAGGCTTTGTTGCGGAATAGAAAGCCGACTCTTGATTTGATTTTCGATTGGAGATGTTTGATATGAGTCTGGAAGGAGAGTTTGCAGTCTAGCCAGACACCTAGGTACTTATAGACGTCCACATATTCTAGGTCGGAACCATCCAGGGTGGTGATGCTAGTCGGGCATGCGGGTGCAGGCAGCGACCGGTTGAAAAGCATGCATTTGGTTTTACTAGCGTTTAAGAGCAGTTGGAGGCCACGGAAGGAGTGTTGTATGGCATTGAAGCTTGTTTGGAGGTTAGATAGCACAGTGTCTAAAGACGGGCCGAAAGTATATAGAATGGTGTCGTCTGCGTAGAGGTGGATCAGGGAATCGCCCGCAGCAAGAGCAACATCATTGATATACACAGAGAAAAGAGTCGCCCCGAGAATTGAACCCTGTGGCACCCCCATAGAGACTGCCAGAGGACCGGACAGCATGCCCTCCGATTTGACACACTGAACTCTGTCTGCAAAGTAATTGGTGAACCAGGCAAGGCAGTCATCCGAAAAACCGAGGCTACTGAGTCTGCCGATAAGAATATGGTGATTGACAGAGTCGAAAGCCTTGGCAAGGTCGATGAAGACGGCTGCACAGTACTGTCTTTTATCGATGGCGGTTATGATATCGTTTAGTACCTTGAGTGTGGCTGAGGTGCACCCATGACCGGCTCGGAAACCAGATTGCACAGCGGAGAAGGTACGGTGGGATTCGAGATGTTCAGTGACCTGTTTGTTGACTTGGCTTTCGAAGACCTTAGATAGGCAGGGCAGGATGGATATAGGTCTGTAACAGTTTGGGTCCAGGGTGTCTCCCCCTTTGAAGAGGGGGATGACTGCGGCAGCTTTCCAATCCTTGGGGATCTCAGACGAGATGAAAGAGAGGTTGAACAGGCTGGTAATAGGGGTTGCGACAATGGTGGCAGATAGTTTCAGAAATAGAGGGTCCAGATTGTCAAGCCCAGCTGATTTGTACGGGTCCAGGTTTTGCAGCTCTTTCAGAACATCTGCTGTCTGGATTTGGGTAAAGGAGAACCTGGAGAGGCTTGGGCGAGGAGCTGCGGGGGGGGCGGAGCTGTTGGCCGAGGTTGAAGTAGCCAGGCGGAAGGCATGGCCAGCCGTTGAGAAATGTTTATTGAAGTTTTCGATAATCATGGATTTATCAGTGGTGACCGTGTTACCTAGCCTCAGTGCAGTGGGCAGCTGGGAGGAGGTGCTCTTGTTCTCCATGGACTTCACAGTGTCCCAGAACTTTTTGGAGTTGGAGCTACAGGATGCAAACTTCTGCCTGAAGAAGCTGGCCTTAGCTTTCCTGACTGACTGCGTGTATTGGTTCCGGACTTCCCTGAACAGTTGCATATCACGGGGACTATTCGATGCTATTGCAGTCCGCCACAGGATGTTTTTGTGCTGGTCGAGGGCAGTCAGGTCTGGGGTGAACCAAGGGCTGTATCTGTTCTTAGTTCTGCATTTTTTGAACGGAGCATGCTTATCTAAAATGGTGAGGAGGTTACTTTTAAAGAATGACCAGGCATCCTCAACTGACGGGATGAGGTCAATGTCCTTCCAGGATACCCGGGCCAGGTCGATTAGAAAGGCCTGCTCACAGAAGTGTTTTAGGGAGCGTTTGACAGTGATGAGGGGTGGTCGTTTGACTGCGGCTCCGTAGCGGATACAGGCAATGAGGCAGTGATCGCTGAGATCCTGGTTGAAGACAGCGGAGGTGTATTTGGAGGGCCAGTTGGTCAGGATGACGTCTATGAGGGTGCCCTTGTTTACAGAGTTAGGGTTGTACCTGGTGGGTTCCTTGATGATTTGTGTGAGATTGAGGGCATCTAGCTTAGATTGTAGGACTGGCGGGGTGTTAAGCATATCCCAGTTTAGGTCACCTAACAGAACAAACTCTGAAGCTAGATGGGGGGCGATCAATTCACAAATGGTGTCCAGGGCACAGCTGGGAGCTGAGGGGGGTCGGTAGCAGGCGGCAACCGTGAGAGACTTATTTCTGGAGAGAGTAATTTTCAAAATTAGTAGTTCGAACTGTTTGGGTATGGACCTGGAAAGTATGACATTACTTTGCAGGCTATCTCTGCAGTAAACTGCAACTCCTCCCCCTTTGGCAGTTCTATCTTGACGGAAGATGTTATAGTTGGGTATGGAAATCTCTGAATTTTTGGTGGCCTTCCTGAGCCAGGATTCAGACACAGCAAGGACATCAGGGTTAGCAGAGTGTGCTAAAGCAGTGAGTAAGACAAACTTAGGGAGGAGGCTTCTGATGTTGACATGCATGAAACCAAGGCTTTTTCGATCACAGAAGTCAACAAATGAGGGTGCCTGGGGACATGCAGGGCCTGGGTTTACCTCCACATCACCCGCGGAACAGAGAAGGAGTAGTATGAGGGTGCGGCTAAAGGCTATCAAAACTGGTCGCCTAGAGCGTTGGGGACAGAGAATAAGAGGAGCAGGTTTCTGGGCATGGTAGAATATATTCAGGGCATAATGCGCAGACAGGGGTATGGTGGGGTGCGGGTACAGCGGAGGTAAGCCCAGGCACTGGGTGATGATGAGAGAGGTTGTATCTCTGGACATGCTGGTAGTAATGGGTGAGGTCACCGCATGTGTGGGAGGTGGGACAAAGGAGTTATCAGGGATATGAAGAGTGGAACTAGGGGCTCCATTGTGAACTAAAACAATGATAACTAACCTGAACAACAGTATACAAGGCATATTGGCATTTGAGAGAGACATACAGCGAGGCATACAGTAATCACAGGTGTTGAATTGGGAAAGCTAGCTAAAACAGTAGGTGAGACAACAGCTAATCAGCTAGCACAACAACAGCAGGTAAAATGGCGTAGACTAGGCAACGGGGCCAACAGATAAAACAAACAAGCAGAATGGAGTACCGTGATTAATGGACAGTCCAGCGTGCATCAGCTATGTAGCCAAGAGATCAGTGTCCAGGGGGCAGCGGTGGATGGGGCAGGGAAGATGGACTGGCGAGTGTTATCCAGGTTAAAAAAAACTAACAATGACTAAATAGCTTGTAGCTAGTTAGCTGGTTAGCTTCTGGAGGTTCTTGAGTGTGTTCTAAATTTTTTTTTAAATAATAGCGATTCCGTATCACATTGGGTGAGGCAGGTTTCCGGAAGGTATAAACAAATTAAAAGTCAAAAGAGATAGAAAGTAAATATGGGTCCGGTGAGCGTTTAGGACGCCGAGATTCAGGCGGTTAGCAGGCCTGTGCTAACAAGCTAACAGTTTGTAGGCCCGGGCTAGACAAGGTAGCAGCTAGCGGACCGGAGCTGGACAAGCTAGCAGTTAGCAGGCCGAATTAGCAAGCAGGGAGGTAGCGAGGGCTAGAGAGTTAGCCTTTGGGGGACGTCGCGATGGGGTGAGTCTGTTTATTCCTCTTCATGCGGTGACATCGATAGACCGGTCGTGGGCCCGGGTATTGTAGCTCAGGAGTATGCTACGGTGGTAGCGCAAGCTGGGCTAGCTTCAAGCTAAGTGGGTGGAAACGCTAGCCAGGGGTAATCATCCGGGGTTGCGGTTTAGCTAGATAGCTAGTTGTGAAGATCCAGCTGAAAAATCCAGCTGAAAAATGTTCCGTTTGCGGTGGGAATCCGGGGATGAATCCGGGGATGAAAAATAAATAGGTCCGTTATGCTCTGGTTAGAGTCGCGTTGTTCGAACTGGCGAGAGCTTTCCGAACTACAGGTTAGCTGATGACCGGTTAGCTGAAGACCGCTAGCATAGCTGGTGGTTAGCTGGCTAGCTTCAGTTGAGGGGTTCCGAAGTAAATATAAATACTTTAGGAAAAATAGCTACATTGGGTGAGGCGGGTAGCAGGAGAGTATTTGGAAGCTTAGGTTTAGCAAAATGTTTTTAAAGGGATAGCTATGTAAAAATTGAAAAATATGTAAAAAAAAGAAAAATAAACGAAATATACAGGGACACGACACGACAGGACGACTTACTGCTACGCCATCTTGGAACTACAGATGGTGTTTGATTGCCAATATGCAGACAGAGTCAAAAAGAGAACACACAGAAGGATGTGTATAAAACACCTGTGTCAGGATTACATCGTCAAACTAAGGGCAACCATAGCATACGTGACAGAAAGGAAGAAGCATCCGTCCATGTATATAGGTAAGATAGTCTAGCTAGCTACATTTTCAGATATTACATGTTTCTAATTTTATCAGAAAGTCGTTTTCATTTCAAGTTAAAGTGTACTGTTAGCTAGCTAGCTAACGTTAGCTGGCTGGCTCGCTAGCTAATGTTACATGTATGATCTGTGAAGTAATATTATTGGTATCTCAGAGCCATTTTCATTGCTAGATATAGAATAATGTTAGCTAGCTAACATTGAACCTGGTTGGTTAGCTACCTGCAGATTCATGCAGGGTAGTAACGTTGTGAGTTGGGATTATGGTTTATTATTTAGCTAGCTAAGCTAACTATATGTCTAAACAAAAGACTCCACTATGCAACTAACCATTTCAATAGAATGTTCACGATGTCACTACGACAACTGTCAATAGACGTAGCTGATAAATTCACTCTGGCTATCTACTCCGATTTCAGAGCACTCTCATCGGAGTGTGACAGAGTGCAGAATAACTAACTTAATGAACGCCCAACACCCGTTGAATATGGCCGGTGTCAGTAAACGTTGGTAAAAAGCGTGATTAAATATTTGCCAGCAGAACAGTTGCAGTCACCAACGCTCTGGATAACATTAAAACAGCTTAACCAGCTCTGCTAGGGCGAGTAAAATGGTCAGAGTGAGCTGTTCTCTCATTTGTGTCTGGAAGTAGCTAGCAAGCTAGCCAACGTTAGCCAGTTAGCTTGGGTGCTTGACTACTGCTGTTAGGTCAGAACGCTTGGACCAAGCCTACTCCTCGGCCAGAGCGTCCAGTGTGCTCTCTGAACGCTCCGAGAGCGAAACGCTCTGAATTTACGAACGTATAATCTGACAACGCTCTGAGTTTATGAATGCCCAGAGCGCACTCAGAGCACACTCTAGAACTCCAGATTAAATGTATAAACATACCCATAGTATAAACCATCCTTTAGTCTTGAAACATTTGGTTGTTTAGTACATGGACTCACATGTGAATCCTTAAAGAGATGGGTGGGGCAAAGGCTTTAGAGGGTGTGAATGATGCTGAACGGGTGTAGACAAAGAAGAGCTCTCCAGTAGGTGTATCAAAATATTCAAGGGAGCTTTTCTCAAAAGTGGGGTTGCAAGTTTATCAAGTTTCAAAGCATTGTTCCTCAACTGTAGTGTATGATATACAATTTCCTACCTCTGAGTTTTACTTTTACCTGATGTAAAAAACACAATTTTGAAATTTGCTACATAAAACCGAATCGAGCCGGTCGGTCACATATGGCAGATTAGTCTACAGTAGATTAGTCTATGGCAGATTAGTCTACAGTATATTAGTCTATGGCAGATTAGTCTACAGTAGTTTCGTCTATGGCAGATTAGTCTACAGTAGATTCGTCTATGGCAGATTAGTCTACAGTAGATTAGTCTATGGCAGATTAGTCTACAGTAGATTAGTCTATGGCAGATTAGTCTACAGTAGATTAGTCTATGGCAGATTAGTCTACAGTAGATTAGTCTATGGCAGATTAGTCTACAGTAGATTAGTCTATGGCAGATTAGTCTACAGTAGATTAGTCTATGTCAGATTAGTCTACAGTAGATTAGTCTATGTCAGATTAGTCTACAGTAGATTAGTCTATGGCAGATTAGTCTACAGTAGATTAGTCTATGGCAGATTAGTCTATGGTACTGTATATTAGTCTATGGCAGATTAGTCTACAGTATATTAGTCTATGGCAGATTAGTCTATGGTACTGTATATTAGCCTATTGTAGATTAGTCTATGGCAGATTAGTCTATGGTACTGTAGATTAGTCTATGGCAGATTAGTCTATGGTACTGTATATTAGCCTATTGTAGATTAGTCTATGGCAGATTGGTACTGTAGATTAGTCTATGGCAAATTGGTACAGTAGATTACCCTATTGTAGATTTGCCTATTGTAGATTACTCAATGGCAGATTCATCTATGGTACTGTAGATTAGCCTGTTGTAGATTAGTCAATGGCAGATTCATCTATGGTACTGTAGATTAGCCTATTGTAGATTCGCCTATTGTAGATTAGTCAATGGCAGATTCATCTATGGTACTGTAGATTAGCCTATTGTAGATTAGTCTATGGCAGATTGGTACTGTAGATTAGCCTATTGTAGATTAGCCTATTGTAGATTCTCAGTGGCATTCACATTACAACTGAACTATTTATACTTTTGTTTGAGAAGCGCAGTCACACTTCCAAAAATGTGAACTAAGTAATGTCAAGGATTTATTTTCAATTTGAAACACTTTCATGTAAAAGTGAACATAATTACATTGGTCTATGATGTATTTCAATAGTTATTGCGGTAGTCCTAATTGTGTGAATATAATTTATGCATGTTCACATACAGTGCTGTGAAAAGAAAACACACCTGCGAATCAGCTTCAGCTCACAGATGGATGGCCTGACATTCTCCTATAGAATTCTTTGATACAGAGCAGAATTCATGGTTCTTTCTGGCGAAAACCAGACACTGCATTCCACAAGAAGAACCTCATACCAATGGTCAAGCATGGTGGTGGCAGTGCAATGGTTTGGGGGTGCTTTGCTGCCTCAGGACCTGGACGATTTGCCTTAATAGAAGAAACCAGAAATTATGCTCTGTATCAGATAATTATACAAGGGAATGTCAGGCAATCCATCTGCAGACTGAAGCTGAAGCGCAGCCGGGTCGTGCAGCAAGACAATGATCCTGTCATACCCTGTTCTGTTTCACCTGTCTTTGTGATTGTCTCCACCACCCTCCAGATGTTGCCCATCTTCCCCATTATCCCCTGTGTATTTATACCTGTGTTCTCTGTTTGTCTGTTGCCAGTTCGTCTTGTTTGTTCAAGTCAACCAGCATTTTGTGTCTCAGCTCCTGCTTTTTCCAGTCTCTCTTTACTCGCCCTCCTGGTTTTGACCCGTGCCTGTCCTGACTCTAAGCCCGCCTGCCTGACCACTCTGCCTGCCCCTGAGCCTGAGCCTGTCTACCGACCTTTACCATTGCCCCACCTCTGGTTTACTGACCCCTGCCTGCTTTCAACAGTCTACTGCCTGCGCCAGTTGGAATATTCAATTATTTTTATTCGACATGGTCTGCATCTGGGTCTTACCTTCATAACTGATAGTATGAACTGTCCATAACTGACCCAGCAGACCCGGGCCAGCTGTGCAACGCCATCTCCTCCCAACGAGCCTCCATTGGTAGGCACGAGGAATTGCTTCGTGGGCTGATGGAGGGGGTCTAAATGTTGGCTGAGTACCATGACCGGGCGTTGGACATGCTGCTGGAGCAATTCCGTGGGTTGGCTGGGGGGCAGTCTGTCACGATGGTAACCCCACCGCCCCTCAGCAATTCGGCAGTTAGCGGCGCCGACCCACCGGCCACACCACCTTCCCGGGAGCCCCGGTTACCCACTCCGGAACGCTTTAATGGAGAACCGAGCACCTGTCGGGTGTTTTTAGTTCAGTGTGCCCTCATTTTCAAGCTTCAGCCCTACTCCCTCCCTTCGGATCACTCCAAAATAGCCTACCTCATCACGCTGATGTCTGGAAGGGCTCTCACCTGGGCCACCGCTATATGGGAACAGTAGCCGGCCATATGCACGAGCCTGGAGGGGTTCGTGGGAGAGGTGAGGAAGGTCTTTGATGCCCCATTCTCCTGGAGAGAAGCTGCCCAGAAGCTAATCCAGCTCTGGCAGGGCGCCTGCACTGTGGCCGACTATGGGGTGGATTTCCATATATTGGCAGCGGAGAGTGCGTGGAACCCAGAAGCACGGGTCAACATGTTCCTGAACGGCATCTCAGAGGAGGTTAAGGACAAGCTTGCGGCTTGGGAGTTACCCACAGATTTTGACACCTCATCGCATTGACCATCCGCATCGATGGGTGATTGCTGGAATGACAGATGGAGAGGAAATTAGGTTTCACTCGTACGTCCAGGAATCCACCTCGCCTCAAGTCTCCGGCGGTACTGTTGCCGAGAGCACCCAGGATTTTCAGACCTTCCTCGAGAATTACAGAGGAGGGCCGAGGCACTGTTTCCAGAGCCCATGCAGGGCTGGGCTGTGGCCAGCGGAATGGCAACACCAGCACACGGAGCTGTCTGTATTGCAGAATTTTTTTACATTTTGTGTCCTCGTGCCCGGTAAAAGACCAGGAGTACTCTGAGGAACTTTTCTGCTTCCCTTCCTCGCACCCCTTTTCATGTCATTCTGATGAGGGGAAACCAGCCTCATTGACTCTGGGGCCGATGAAAGCTTTTTGGACACCACACTGGTGGCTTCCGAGCTGAACATCCCCACTCAGCCCCTCTCCATTCCCGTGGATGTTAGAGTGTTGGATGGGGCGATCTATAGGTCGGGTCACCCATAACACCACTCCCATCAACCTATGGGTGTCAGGGAATCACAGCGAGACCATTCAGTTCCTGCCCATCAATCCCCCAAGATCCCCGTGGTTTTGGGATTTTCATGGCTTCAGTGACACAACCCACTCATAAACTGGTCTATGGGTGCCATCATGGGCTGGAGTCTGTAGTCTGAAGTATGCTCAATTTCCCCTGGGACATCTTCCTGGGTCCTCTGAGGTGGTTCCTGATCTCTCCGCCATTCCCCCGGAGTACCAGGAACTCCGGGAGTTGTTAAGCAAGTCCCAAGCAACTTCCCTTCCGCCGTACCGCCCCTATGACTGCGGGTTTGACCTTCTTCCTAGCATCACACCGCCCCAGGGGCATCTGTACTCGCTGTCGGGACCAGAAACCAAGGCTATGGAGGACTACATTGAGGACTCCCTAGCTACTAGCTATTTATCCATCCCTCATCCATCCCTCTTAGTGGAGAAGAAGGACAAGACCCTGTGCCCATGCATTGACTACCGGGGACTCAATGACATCACTGTTAATCTTTGGGCTAGACGTGCCGCTAGCGACCCACCTCAACAACATCCGGTGAAATTGGAGAGCACTAAATCCGTAATATTAAACATTCATGACAATACAAGTGTCTTACATCATTTAAGAGCTTAACTTCTTGTTAATACAGCCGCTTTGTCAGATTTCAAAAAGGCTTTACGGCGAAAGCATACCATGCGATTATCTGAGGACAGCGCCCCGCATACAAAAGCATTAAAAACATTATCCAACCAAGCAGATGCATCGCGAAAGTCAGAAATAGCGCTAAAATAAATCCCTTACCTTTGAAGATCTTCATCTGGTTGCAATCACAAGGGTCCCTGTTACATAACAAATGGTCCTTTTGTTCGATAAAGTCCTTCATTTTATCCCAAGAAAGTATGTTTATTTTGGCGCTCTTCATTCAATAATCCACCTGTTTCCCCTCATTCAAAATGCATACAAAATGAATCCCAAACGTTACCAATAAACTTGGTCCAAACATGTCAAACAATGATCCTAATCAATCCTCAGGTACCCTAAGAAGTAAATAAATTATAAAATTTTTGACGGAAAATAGTATATTCAATACCGGAGATAATTAACCAAGTGCGAGCCCTCACCGGAGCGCGTCACAAACATTTTCCAACCAAGCAGATGCATCACGAAAGTCAGAAATTGCGATAAAATAAATCGCTTAACTTTGAAGATCTTCATCTTTTTGCAATCCCAAAGGTCCCCAGTTACACAATGAATGGTTGTTTTGTTTGATAAAGTACTTTAAATCCCCAAAATGTCAGTTTATTTGGCGCATTTGATTCAGAAATACACCTGTTCCAACTCGCCCAACATGCCTACAAAGGAATGTAAAAAGATACCTGTAAACTTGGTCCAAACATTTCAAACAACATTTCTAATCCAACCTCAGGTACCCTAATATGTAAATCATTGACCAAATTTAAGATGGAATAAACTGTTTAAACTCAATACCGTAGAAAATCAACGAGGAACGCGCACACATTCACACGCACCAAAAGACTAGAGTCCTTCTGAGAGACACTTAGAAAGAATAGGAATACCTTCATTAAAATAAATAAAAACATCAAACAATTTCGTAAGACTGTTGACATCTAGTGGAAGCCATATGAACTGCAATCTGGGTCCTAATAATTAGGCTTTCCTATAGAAAATGGGAAAATCCAATTACCTAAAAAAATAGAATCCTGGGTGGATTGTCCTCTGGGTTTCGTCTGCCAAATCAATTCTGTTATACTCACAGACATTATTTTAACGGTTTTAGAAACGTTAGAGTGTTATGTATCCAATACTACCATGCACATGCATATCCTAGCTTCTGGGCCTGAGTAACAGGCAGTTTACTTTGGGCACCTCAGTCATCCAAACTTCCCGAATACTGCCCCCTATCCCTAAAATGTGAAGAACCGTTATCCGCTACAACTAATTTCCTCGGCCTTTGAGCAGCTCCAGGGGGCCACTGTGTTCTCCAAGTTGGAAATACATAATGCCTACCACCTGGTGTGGATACGAGAGGGGGACAGGTGTAAGAACACCGCCACTACGAATATCTGGTCATGCCCTTTGGCCTCACCAATGCCCCTGCCGTGTTCCAGGCTCTGGTGAATGACGTTCTACGCGACATACTGAACCGGTTCGTCTTCATCTACATTAATGACATCCTCGTCTTCTCCCGCTTCCCCCAAGAACACGTGCTCCATGTCCGGCAGGTTCTCCAGCGCCTTCTGGAGAACTAGTTGTTCGTTAAGGAGGAAAAGTGTGAGTTCCATTGCTCCACCATTCCCCTTCTGGGCTACATCATCTCTGCTGGGAGCGTCAAGATGGATCAGGAAAAGGTGAAAGCGGTGGTGGATTGGCCTCAGCCTACGTCCAGGGTGCATCTACAATGCTTCCTGGGTTCGCCAACTTTTATCGTCGCTTTATCTGGGGTTACAGCACCTTGGCCTCCCCCTGTATGCCCTCACCACTACCAAGGTTCAGTTCACGTGGTCCACGGCTACGGACCGGGCGTTCAGGGACCTTAAACACCGCTTCCCCATGGCTCCGATCCTGGTTCATCTGGACCCTTCCAGTCAGTTTGTGGTGGAGGCTGATGCTTTGGATGTCTGAATTGGGCCTGTTCTGTCCCAACATTCTGCCCTGGACCTTAAGCTGCATCCCTGCACCTTCTTCTCCCATCGCCTCACCGCCACGGAGATGAATTACGATGTGGGGAATCGGGAGCTTTTTGCGGTGAAGATAGCATTGGAGAAATGGAGGCACTGCCTCGAATGGGCAGAACATCCATTCATTGTGTGGACCGACCACAAAAAACTTGGAGTATCTCCGCATCGCCAAGCTTCTCAACTCCAGGCAGGTGAGATGTGCCCTGCTGTTTACCTGGTTCAACTTTTCCCTACCGGCCGGGGTCCAAGAATGTCAGGTCGGATGCTCTGTCTCGCCGCTGTAAGCCCAAGGCTACCACCCCGGAGCCCGAGACCATCTTTCCCAACTCGTGCTTGGCGACGGCACACAGCTGGGTTATCGTGAAACAGGTCCGGAAGCGGTCCCAGCCGAACCCTGGGGGCGGGGGGGTGGGAGGGGGGGCAGTTAACTGGATGTTCGTGCCTGATGTTTTCCACTCCACAGTCCTGGAGGGGGCCCATTCCTCCAGGCTTGTCTGCCAATCCCGGTGGACCCTGGCCTTCATGCGACAATGCTTATGGTGGCCTACCATGGTTCCAGATGTCGCCGCCTTTGTCGCCGCCTGCACGGTCTGTGCACGGATAAAGACCCCTCGACAAGCTCTGGCTGGCCTCCTCCAACCTCTGCACATCCTTCATCTCCCCTGGTCTCACATCTCCCTGGACTTTATCACAGGTCTCCCCTGTCTGATGGAAATACTGCCATCCTGACTGTAGTGGATCGCTTTTCCAATGCCACCCACTTCATTCCTCTCTCTTAGTTACCCTCTGCCAAGGAGACAGCACAACTCATGGCTCAGAACGTCTTCCAGATCCATGGACTGCCCGTGGACATGGTCTCTGACCGCGGCCCTCAGTTCTAGTCCCGGTTCTGGAAGGCGTTCTGCACCCTCATTGGGTCATCGGCCAGCCTGTCCTCCGGGTTCCACCCCCAGTCTAATGGTCAGTCGGAGCGATCCAACCAGGACCACACGACCACCTTGCGCTGCCTGGTCTCTGCCAACCCCACCACCTGGAGCCAGCAGCTGGATTAGGTGGAATACGCACCCAACACCCTTCCCTGCTCTGCCACGGGCCTATCTCCCTTTGAATGTTCTCTGGGGTATCCCCCCCCCCCTTCCCTGAGCAGGATGAAAAGGTCAGCCTACCTTCTGCCCAGATGCTTGCCTGCCACGGTCGTCAGACTTGGACGAGACCTCGTTCGGCCCTCCTCAAGACCACCTCCAGGTATCAACAACAAGCGGATCGCCATCGGGCCCCGGCTCCCTGGTATTGTCTCGGGCAGAAGGTATAGCTATCCACCCGGGATCTGCCCTTCCGGGTGGAATCCTGCAAACTCTCCCCACGGTTTATTGGCCCGTTTCCCATCTCTAAAATTATTATTCCCTCTGCTGTTCATCTCCTGTTGCCCTGTACCCTTCGTATAAACCCCACCTTTCATGTGTCCCGTGTTAAACCGTGTCTCACAGCCCTTTGTTTTCTGTTTCCAGGCCCACCCCTCCTCCCCGAGTCATCGATGACCATCCGGCGTACACGGTGAGACACCTTCTGAGTGTTCGACCATGGGGCAGAGGTTTCCAGTACCTGGTTGACTGGGATGGTTATGGCCCGGAGGAGAGGTGCTGGGTCCCCGCTAGAGACATCCTGGACCCAGCCCTCATTGCCAACTTCCACCACCGGCACCCCTAAACCACATATGTGCCCAGGTAGGGCAACAGGTGGCACCCCTAGAGGGGGGGATACTGTCACATCCTGATCTGTTTCACCTGTCTTTGTGATTGTCTCCACCCCCTCCAGGTGTCGCACATCTTTGCCATTATCCCCTGTGTATTTATACCTGTGTTCTCTGTTTGTCTGTTGCCAGTTCGTCTTGTTTGTTCAATCAACCAGCGTTTTGTGTCTCAGCTCCTGCTTTTTCCAGTCTCTCTTTTCTCTCCCTCCTGGCACCTTGACCTGTCTATTGCCTGCCCCAGTTGGAATATTAAACTATTGTTTATTCGACGTGGTCTGCATCTGGGTCTTATCTTCATACCTGACAGATCCAAAACACACAATCAAGTCTACATGAAAATGGTTAAAAAGCACCAAACTTAAAGTTTTGGAATAGCCTAGTCAAAGTCCAGACCTAATCCCAATTGAGATGTGTCAGGACATGAAATGAGTTAAAGCAGTTCTGAATGCAAGAGTGGGCCAAAAATTCCTCCACAGCAACATGAGAGACTGATCAACGACTACAGGACGCATTTGGTTGAAGTCATTGCAGCTAAAGATGGCACAACCAGTTATTGAGTGTAAAGGTCAAATACTTTTTCACACAGGGGAATTGGGTGTAGCGTAACCTTTCATTACATAAAATAAGTATCCATTTGATTTGTTATTTGTATGCTCAGGTTCCATTTATCTAATGTTAGGTTTTGGTTGAAGATCTGAGAACATAAACTCTTTTCCACTTTTATGCTGTACGCAATTAGGAGGCTTTGTTAAAAGGGCTCCCAAGGTTAGTCTTACGATATAATTGAGATTGAATCAGAAAGAAACAGGGGCTTAGAAACAGGCCTATTCTCTCTGTGTTGTCTTTTAGAGAGTAGCTCCTTCTCGTGCTATAATGGATTCAGGCTGTGGACGAGGTCACAATCCTCTCTTGGGGGAAGGTTATTGCCTTGTAAACTGTGTGAAAATGTATGTTAATGATTAGGCTTTACCTTTGCAATATATTTAACGTCCCCAATGCCCCCCCCCCCCCATTGTACCTTTTGTGAAGCTGGCAACTAGCACACTTCCCTATGACTTCAGCCATTTTAACATAGGCTTCAAAATGCAGACTTAGGATGATGCATATTTAATATATTTTTATTTATTTTACCTTTATTTAACCAGGCAAGTCAGTTAAGAACATATTCTTATTTTCAATGACGGCCTGGGAACAATGGGTTAACTGCCTGTATAGCTAGGGCTGTTAGGCTGTTAGGCAGTTTTGAGTTGACATGCTGTACAGTAAGGTAGCTCCGGTCTGGGAGTGATTTCTTGGAGCCACACAATGTGAAGAGGTAGTTAACTTCTACAAGGGGTGCGTGTAGGGCAAAAACACATCTATTCATCACGTTAGCTACTTGGTATGTGCACATTTTTGAAAATTCCAATCGAAACTCATCTGTCACAGGTTCTCTGGATCAAACCCAGACTTTAACAATAGCTGTTGCATGTCTGGCCTGCAGTCTCACGACAATAGTCATAAGGGTAGCTATAGTTATAGACCTATAGCATTCTCCCCCATTCTCCATAATTACTGCTGCAAGTCACCCAATGACCCCCATCCAAATCGGTCGTGAACAGAAAGGCACTCTGCTTCCAGACACTCTGATTATCCGGCTAGATAAGCGTCCACCCCAAATGGCTGCCTTTAACAGCAGTAGCTCCGGAGTGATTTGCTGCTTGGTTGAAGGGGAAAGAATAACAGCCGCTAGCCCTCAAGTATGTCTACAGCCACGATGTCCTATGTTTTCTTTTCTGGTGTGAGCATGCTCCCCACTCCCCCAACTTACAAACACACACGCACACCTCCCACCACTGAGGATAATTGTTGTGAGGAAATAAACATGAGGTTGTTGGGTGAGGCCATGTCAGTGGCAGCCTGGTTCTTGGGTAATGACTAAAAAACCAATCTGGTTGAGAAGAGGGGAAAAAGGAAAATCATCTGGTAACGTGCACTGCTTCCATTTTCCAAGGAAGCAGATCAATCAGGATAAGGCAGTATGTGTCAATTGCCGATGGGTATCGGACCATGTGGTTCAATTAGGATTTGATTCTAACTTTTTATTTCCTCTCCTCTGGCTTGAGAAAAATGGCTGTTTTATTTGCGTGGCTGACACATAATGCCATTCATAAAAACAAACAGAATTCCACTGTAATTGATTCTGAGCTGGCAGATATGAAGTCATATGTCACGTCTCTCGTCGGAAGGCATGGACCAAAACGCAGCGTGGTAAGTGTTCATGATTCTTTATTACTCATAAAAAACACTCGAACAAAATAACATAGTGGAAAAAACGAAACAGTTCTGTCAGGTGCAGACACTAAAACAGAAAATAACTACCCACAAAACCCAAACGAAAAAGGACAACTTAACTGATCCCCAATCAGAGACAACGATAGACAGCTGCCTCTGATTGGGAACCACACCAACATAGAAATAAAGAAACTAGAATGCCCACCCTAGTCACACCCTGGCCTAACCAAAATAGAGAATAAAAACCTCTCTATGGCCAGGGCGTGACATCATAATTCCACATCGCCTGAGACTGATATGATATTCCTGTCATCAGTGACAAATACGACTGTCATGATGATTAACTAGAAATGTGTGTCCCTCATTTTGTTACGCATTGCTCAATGCATTCATAATTTATAAACTCCCGTAGCAACACAGACACACAGCGATGCTTGTTGCCTGCCCTGTGTTCTATTAAATGTACATTACACACCAAAATCAACATTTGTCAGATGTTTACAGACCTCAAGTCTGTTTTGTAGATTCAGCTATGAGCTGTAGCTGGATATACACAAACACTGGTGTGAGACCTGAATTCATCTTGAAATTAGTCAACTTTTGACACTTGAAAAAAATAAACATTTTTGCACGATTTGAGCGCAATGTCCCTTTAAGGGAGTGCCGTAACACATATGCTATATTGCATTGTTCAACACGTTTGCCAAGTACAGGGACCAGTAATGTATAACCCTGGCCCTGCATCAACTGTTCAACAGATCCCTCCCTGGCTGCCTTCTCTACAGATTCACACTGGTTTTTTGTGGCCTTATGTAAGGATTGTTTTACTCCCAGCTTATAGTGTGTCACTGATGTAGTGTGGTAGGGAAACACAGCTGCTTCCACTGCCATCCAAAATCAGGCACAGATCAATGAGTGGCCTGACAAACCCAACCACCCCAGCTCATTAGAGGAGTAGTCCCAGTGTACACAGCTGTAATTGTGCAGATTAGAAGAGAACAGAATTGAAATAATAGCCCTCCCTTCATAAAACGCCCGGCTTAGTATACCCAGCAACGGTTATTAGCATTGTCCCCGACAGGCCTTCTATTTGCATGTAATTTCCAATGTGGAAACAATTTGAGCGTCTAATTGGACAGATTTTAGTAGGATCTGACACTGATTTCCCTGTCTACTGGAGTGTGATTGTGTACATATATAGTGAAGCTCGATTTATTCACAAGTGCTTCTGTTATATCAACTGTATAACACTGCAAATCATTTACAGTCTAAGAACATTCCCAGAATGCAGCGGTTTTGCCCATTACCATTCTGGGGAAGGTTTTAGAGAACTCTCTCTCTTTGTAGTCCAGAATAACTCTTTGAACCAAAAGTTGTTGTTGTTTATTACAAAATCTATGCTAACTGTGTCTCTTGTAGATAATAAAATATTGGATGCAAGAAGAGTAAATGCAGTAGGATGTTGGTCCATAGGACATAAATCCCACCAATGAAGTAGGATGTTGGTCCATAGGACATACACTACCGTTCAAAAGTTCGAGGTCACTTAGAATTTTCCTTGTTTTTGAAAGAAAGAAAAGCACATTTTTGGCCCATTAAAATAACATAAAATTGATCAGAAATACAGTGTAGACAATGTTAATGTTGTCAATGACTATTGTAGCTGGAAATGGCTGTCAAGTTCTGACCTTAGTTCCTTTGTTTTCAGTCTTTGTGTGTTTCTGCACCAGACAGAACTGTTTCGGTTGTTTTCAGTCTTTGTGTGTTTGCACCAGACAGAACTGTTTCGGTTGTTTCTTTGTTGTTTTGTATTCAGTTTTGATTATTATTAAAAATCATGAGCACTTACCACGCTACACCTTGGTCCTTACCTTCTTCCACCAACGACAGCTGTTACAATGGCTGATTTTTAATGGTGTATAAAAAAAAAAATCTGCTGTACATAGGTGTACAGAGGCCCGTTATCAGCAACCGTCACTCCTGTGTTCCAATGGCACGTTGTGTTAACTAATCCAGGGTTATAATTTTAAAATGCTAATTGATCATTAGAAAACACTTTTGCAATTTCGTTAGCACAGCTGAAAACTGTTGTTCTGATTAAAGAAGCAATACAACTGCCGTTCTTTAAACTAGTTGAGTATATGGAGCATCAGCATTTGTGGGTTCAATTACAGGCTCAAAATGGCCAGAAACAAAGGACTTTCTTTTGAAACTCGTCAGTCTATTCTTTTTCGGAGAAACTTGCGAGAAACTTCCAAGAAACTGAAGATCTCGTACAACGCTGTGTACTTCTCCCTTCACAGAGGAGCTTATGAGGGTTTCTAAAGGTACGGGGAGGAGCTTATGAGAGTTTTTGAAGGCTATGTGGAGCAGTTTATGAGGATTTTTAAAGATACATGGAGGAGATTATGAGGGTTTTTAAAGGTAAGTGAGGGAGATTATGAGTGTGCGGGCTATACTTCTTCTATACTAAAATGGACAGCTGACCAGTGTAATGGTGATCTATGTTCTATGGACCAACATCCTACTGTATTGGTGAGATCTATGTCCTATGGACCAACATCCGACTGTATTGGTGAGATCTATGACCTATGAACCATCATTGTACTCTATTGGTGAGATATTGGTTCTATGGACCAACATCCTACTGTATTAATGAGATCTATTCCTTATCGACCAACATCCCACTGTATTAATGAGATCTATTCCTTATCGACCAACATCCCACTGTATTGGTGAGATCTATGTCCTATCGACCAACATCCCACTGTATTGGTGAGAGCTATGCCTTATCGACCAACATCCCACTGTATTGGTGAGATCTATGCCTTATCGACCAACATCCGACTGTATTGGTGAGATCTATGCCTTATCGACCAACATCCCACTGTATTGGTGAGATCTATGCCTTATCGACCAACATCCCACTGTATTGGTGAGATCTATGCCTTATCGACCAACATCCCACTGTATTGGTGAGATCTATTCCTTATCGACCAACATCCCACTGTATTGGTGAGATCTATGCCTTATCGACCAACATCCCACTGTATTGGTGAGATCTATGCCTTATCGACCAACATCCCACTGTATTGGTGAGATCTATGCCTTATCGACCAACATCCCACTGTATTGGTGAGATCTATGCCTTATCGACCAACATCCCACTGTATTGGTGAGATCTATGCCTTATCGACCAACATCCCACTGTATTGGTGAGATCTATGCCTTATCGACCAACATCCCACTGTATTGGTGAGATCTATTCCTTATCGACCAACATCCCACTGTATTGGTGAGATCTATGCCTTATCGACCAACATCCCACTGTATTGGTGAGATCTATGCCTTATCGACCAACATCCCACTGTATTGGTGAGATCTATGCCTTATCGACCAACATCCCACTGTATTGGTGAGATCTATGCCTTATCGACCAACATCCCACTGTATTGGTGAGATCTATGTCCTATGAACCAAAATCCTGTTGTATTTGTAAGATCTATGTTCTATCAAACAACATCCTACTCTATTGGTGAGATCTACAGTTGAAGTCGGATGTTTACATACACTTAGGTTGGAGTCATTAAAACTCATTTTTCAACCACTCAGTTGTGCACTGGGGCCTCCCACTCCTCTTTCTATTCTGGTTAGAGACCGTTTACAGGTGTTTATCTCTGTGATGTCACTCGATCTATGACACTGCAAACCCCCAATCTCATTCTGAACTCTTGTCATCTTCATATATTTCGCCAAGTCATTTTCTCGCGTTCATTGTGTCATCATGAGTGAGATCACAAGAGACCAGACTGAGAGAGAATGACAGCTCCGAATGGGATCTAATCAATCAAACTGTACAAATATAGAAGTATCTATCAGAAGGTGATGAAGCAAATGCCCCAAACATCTTCTCTGAAACAGTCTCTTTTTGGGGCAGCATGCTGTTCTCTCTGAAGGTGAACGCCAGATGGAAAAACCACATGAATTTGACATGATCACATGTGAAGTGTTCCAAAAAGCACATGTTTTCATGCGATTACATGTGAAGTTATGGGGCAACATGTAAAAAAACATGTGATAACATGAAACTACACATGAAAAAAAGCACATATAAAGTGATCCAAAAACACATGTGTTCACATGATTTTACATGTGTTCACATGATTTTACATGTGTTCACATGATTTTACATGTGAAATTTCACGTGAAATTATGTGATTTCCACATGCGAAATCATGTGTTTTTTCCTGTTAGGGTATGGTTGAGATGATGGTAAACATACATGTACAGCATCACAGGAGGTTGGTGGGGAGAATGGGCTTGTGGTAATGACTGGAGTGGAGTTCTAGGAATGGTATCAAATACATAAAACACATGATATCCAGGTGTTTGATTCCATTCCATTTGCGCCGTTCCGACCATTATTATCCAGTGTCTAATTGCTATATTGTAATTACTTTGCCACCATGGCCTATTTATTGCCTTAACTCCCTTATCTTACCTCATTTGCACTCACTGTATATAGATTTTTCTTTTTTCTACTGTATTATTGACTGTATGTTTGTTTATTCCATGTGTAACTCTGTGTTGTTGTATGTGTCGAACTGCTGTGCTTTATCTTGGCCAGGTCGCAGTTGTAAATGAGAACTTGTTCTCAACTGGCCTACCTGGTTAAATAAAGGTGTTCTCAACTGGCCTACCTGGTTAAATAAGGGTGTTCTCAACTAGTCTACCTGGTTAAATAAAGGTGTTCTCAACTAGCCTACCTGGTTAAATAAAGGTGTTCTCAACTAGCCTACCTGGTTAAATAAAGGTGTTCTCAACTAGCCTACCTGGTTAAATAAAGGTGTTCTCAACTAGCCTACCTGGTTAAATAAAGGTGTTCTCAACTAGCCTACCTGGTTAAATAAAGGTGTTCTCAACTAGCCTACCTGGTTAAATAAAGGTGTTCTCAACTAGCCTACCTGGTTAAATAAAGGTGAAATAAATCAAATAAATCAAATGAGCTGTTCTCCCTTCAGCAGTCCTCTGTGTGCGGCATAGTTATTCTGATGGAACACAACTTGAGTTGAATGACAGTGTTATATTATTTTGCGTTGGCCAACCAACATTAGAGGAAAACAAACGCATCCACCCATCAGATGGGCTGCAACTCTACTAATGTGCTTAATAGCTTTTGATTGAGATAGTGGACAGCATTTCCCAAAATGCCAGTAGAATAGGACCACTGCATTGGCTGTTGTATGAGGCCACCTAGTGGACAAAAGCGGGAATGAAGATGCGTTCTCAAATCTTGATTGGTCCAACCGGTTAGCTCCAACAAGAGGCCAGGTCCAATGATTTATATATACACTAAGTGACTGACAGGGCGCTGTTTTGAAGCCACCGTTCCTCCATCTTGGTGCTCCCCCACCGTTGTACTGAAGCCACCGTTCCTCCATCTTGGTACTCCCCTACCATTGTGTTGAAGCCACCGTTCCTCCATCTTGGTACTCCCCTACCATTGTGTTGAAGCCACCGTTCCTCCATCTTGGTACTCCCCTAACATTGTGTTGAAGCCACCGTTCCTCCATCTTGGTACTCCCCTACCATTGTGTTGAAGCCACCGTTCCTCCATCTTGGCACACCCCCATCCATTGTAAAATATATTTTGGAAGCAATAGAAATACATTTATAAATGTCTACATTTGTTCTGTTACAGACACCTTAATGCAAGGATGTGCAACTTTGATGTGGGTGGGGCCACAGTTGCTCCTCCCACACTGAGAGAGGAACATTTTAGTATCCCTATTTTGACACTGGAGATCCTTCCTTATAGTTAATTAGGTGCAATTCTACACATATTGCCATGAGGTGTAGATAGAATGTTGAAGTTTAAAAGCAAGTGGCTGCAATTCTACACATTTTTACATGGGGACGAGAGAAGATTTAGCATTTTCATAACAAATTTCACGTAATTCTACTAATTTTGCAATGAGACGGAGATAAATGTTTTCAGTTTTTAAAGCACTTGCTTTAAAACTTCAACATAATATCTGAGTAAGACAAAACAAAATCAATGGGGGCCCCTGAGCCGGTTATTCGACCACAAGTTTAGAAAGCTGGCTGCTAAGCTAATGTAGCAATCTAAAACATTTTATCTGACATGGGCTAATTAACTGACTATCAGTGACAAGAGAAAAACTGCTGATGCAAAGAATTGATCCGAGGTCCTTCAAAAGGGGGTCAGCGGGGCCGGCCACCAGTTGCCCATCCCAGCCTTAATGCATACTTGGAAATTAGATTATTTGAGCTAAACATAAACATTTAAAATGAAAAAGTATATAAAAACATTTTCCTTAAAGCATCATTTTTACAAAGTACTAATGTTACTCTCCCCATAAAAATAAATATGCCAATATGGCTGAATGGTGCTTCAAAGCCTCTCATTGGCCAATACAAAGCATCAGCCATCCAGGGTTTAAATACAAAATTGGTCAGGTCTCCTGTGCACATGCCCTGCATGCCCGGTCAGTCATTTAGCCATGATTAGCACAAGGTTTAGATTGCTAGCTAGACCACCTTACTTAGCAATCTAAAAAAAAAGTATGACACATGGGCGAATTGAGTTAAAGTCAGTGACTGAAATAACAAGGGAAAAACTACTGATGCACAACCTTTTGTATTCTACTATTCTAACTCTTAACCCTCCTGTTATGTTGCGCGTCAATTTGACTCATTTCCACTTTTGAGTGGTCTAAAACACTAGGTAACCTCTCTTTTTCTCCATGAAATTATAACTTTTCCTCAATTTAAGGTCATGAACCTAACTTCACTTATGTGTTGTGGAAAGTCTGTGTAGATTTTGTATACAAAGATGGTATAGATATTTGCACAGGTCCAAAATAAACAAGTGTATTTGATGTATTTTGTTTTGACTGTTTCTGGTTGCACTTTTATAATTATATTTGGGTAAAAAGGAGCTTTTCAAAGCCTCTCCTTCTCAGTGTGAGAGCAGCAGATCTCTGACACGAACACTCAAAAATTAGCTCCAACAGAAAATGCTTGTTTGTGAGAAAGGAAATGTGTTTAATTAATAGTTCTTAAATATTGGGTTTTTGAAATCAAATGTTCTTTTATTTCTTCTTTCTGAAAGGTCTGACAAGACAAAATCAAGTTTTGGCTGTTTTTACATGATTCTTTGACTGTCTTGAGTCGTGTTTTAAACTGTCAAACTGTCCCATACCACAATGGATGGAATTATTTTTCAGAAAAGCACAAGGGTTAACAGTAAGTTCAGTCCCCGACTGAGTTCCAAAACATTTTTTAAATAAAAACGTCTGCGGGGCATTATGTGCAGAGCGTTGTCTGCGTATAGTCAGAGGCGCACCTCTGTAGCTACTGTATGTTTCCCAAGAACGAAAAGACTAAACAACCGACTCAACAAAGAGCCTAATGTAACAGCCCTGTTTCCAACCTGTCGATCACATATCAGGTCTAAAGCAAACGCAGCTCTGTCAAACACTGTATTTTATTATCTCACGTCATCAAGCTGTCAGAAAAGCCGTCACAAAAAAAACACAAAAAAACAACACTTGCTCATTGTGCATATTGAGCACGATTAAAACCATAACTTTCAAGACACCTGTGCACCATGATACAATTAATTCATGCAAGAATTAACAAGTATGAAGCCAAGTGGTACAGTGCCTTGCGAAAGTATTCGGCCCCCTTGAACCTTGCGACCTTTTGCCACATTTCAGGCTTCAAACATAAAGATATAAAACTGTATTTTTTTGTGAAGTATCAACAGCAAGTGGGACACAATCATGAAGTGGAACGACATTTATTGGATATTTCAAACTTTTTTAACAAATCAAAAACTGAAAAATTGGGTGTGCAAAATTATTCAGCCCCCTTAAGTTAATACTTTGTAGCGCCACCTTTTGCTGCGATTACAGCTGTAAGTCGCTTGGGGTATGTCTCTATCAGTTTTGCACATCGAGAGACTGACATTTTTTCCCATTCCTCCTTGCAAAACAACTCGAGCTCAGTGAGGTTGGATGGAGAGCATTTGTGAACAGCAGTTTTCAGTTCTTTCCACAGATTCTCGATTGGATTCAGGTCTGGACTTTGACTTGGCCATTCTAACACCTGGATATGTTTATTTTTGAACCATTCCATTGTAGATTTTGCTTTATGTTTTGGATCATTGTCTTGTTGGAAGACAAATCTCCGTCCCAGTCTCAGGTCTTTTGCAGACTCCATCAGGTTTTCTTCCAGAATGGTCCTGTATTTGGCTCCATCCATCTTCCCATCAATTTTAACCATCTTCCCTGTCCCTGCTGAAGAAAAGCAGGCCCAAACCATGATGCTGCCACCACCATGTTTGACAGTGGGGATGGTGCGTTCAGGGTGATGAGCTGTGTTGCTTTTACGCCAAACATAACGTTTTGCATTGTTGCCAAAAAGTTCAATTTTGGTTTCATCTGACCAGAGCACCTTCTTCCACATGATTGGTGTGTCTCCCAGGTGGCCTGTGGCAAACTTTAAACAACACTTTTTATGGATATCTTTAAGAAATGGCTTTCTTCTTGCCACTCTTCCATAAAGGCCAGATTTGTGCAATATACGACTGATTGTTGTCCTATGGACAGAGTCTCCCACCTCAGCTGTAGATCTCTGCAGTTCATCCAGAGTGATCATGGGCCTCTTGGCTGCATCTCTGATCAGTCTTCTCCTTGTATGAGCTGAAAGTTTAGAGGGACGGCCAGATCTTGGTAGATTTGCAGTGGTCTGATACTCCTTCCATTTCAATATTATCGCTTGCACAGTGCTCCTTGGGATGTTTAAAGCTTGGGAAATCTTTTTGTATCCAAATCCGGCTTTAAACTTCTTCACAACAGTATCTCGGACCTGCCTGGTGTGTTCCTTGTTCTTCATGATGCTCTCTGCGCTTTTAACGGACCTCTGAAACTATCACAGTGCAGGTGCATTTATACGGAGACTTGATTACACACAGGTGGATTGTATTTATCATCATTAGTCATTTAGGTCAACATTGGATCATTCAGAGATCCTCACTGAACTTCTGGAGAGAGTTTGCTGCACTGAAAGTAAAGGGGCTGAATAATTTTGCACGCCCAATTTTTCAGTTTTTGATTTGTTAAAAAAGTTTGAAATATCCAATAAATGTCGTTCCACTTCATGATTGTGTCCAACTTGTTGTTGATTCTTCACAAACAAGTACAGTTTTATATCTTTATGTTTGAAGCCTGAAATGTGGCAAAAGGTCGCAAAGTTCAAGGGGGCCGAATACTTTCGCAAGGCACTGTATGTAGCAGATGGTATAGAGTACAGTATATACATATGAGATGAGTAATGTAGGGTATGTAAACATTATATAAAGTGGCATTGTTTAAAGTGACTAGTGAAACATTTATTACATCCAATTTTTAATTATTAAGTGGTTAGAGATTTGAGTCAGTATGTTGCAGCAGCCCCTGTTAGTGATGGTTGTTCAACAGTCTGATGGCCTTGAGATAGAAGCTGTTTTTCAGTCTTTCGGTACCAGCTTTGATGCACCTGTACTGACCTCGCCTTCTGGATGATAGCGGGGTGAACAGGCAGTGGCTCGGGTGCTTGTTGTCATTGATGATCTTTATGGCCTTCCTGTAACATCGGGTGGTGTAGGTGTTCTGGAGGGCAGGTAGTTTGCCCACGGTGATGCGTTGTGCAGACCTCACTACCCTCTGGAGAGCCTTACGGTTGTGGACGGAGCAGTTGCCGTACCAGGTGGTGATATAGCCCGACAGGATGCTCTCGATTGTGCATCTGTAAAAGTTTGTGAGTGCTTTTGGTGACAAGCCAAATTACTTCAGCTTCCTGAGGTTGAAGAGGCGCTGTTGCGCCGTTTTCACCACGCTGTCTGTGTGGGTGGACCATTTCAGTTTGTGCGTGATGTGTACGCCAAGGAACTTAAAACTTTCCACCTTCTCTACTACTATCCCATCGAAGTGGATAGGGGGGTGCTCTCTCTGCTGTTTCCTGAAGTCCACGATCATCTCCTTTGTTTTGTTGACGTTGAGTGTGAGGTTATTTTCCTGACACCACACTCCGAGGGCCCTCACCTCCTCCCAGTAGGCCATCTCGCAGTTGTTGATAATCAAGCCTACCGCTATAGTGTCGTCTGAAAACTTGATGATTGAGTTGGAGGCGTGCATGGCCACGCAGTCATGGGTGAACCGTGAGTACAGGAGAGGGCTGAGAAAGCACCCTTGTGGGGCCCCAGTGTTGAGGATCAGCGGGGTGGACATGTTGTTTCCTACCCTCACCACCTGGGGGCGTCTCTTCAGAAAGTCCAGGACCCAGTTGCACAGGGCTGGGTCGAGACCCGGGGTCTCGAGCTTAATGATGAGTTTGGAGGGTACTATGGTGTAAAATGCTGAGCTGTAGTCGATGAACAGCATTCTTACATAGGTATTCCTCTTGTCCAGATGGGTTAGGGCACTGTGCAGTGTGATTGTGATTGCGTCGTCTGTGGACCTATTGGGGTGGTAAGCAAATTGGAGTGGGTCTAGGGTGTCAGGTAGGGTAGAGGTGATAGGATCCTTGACTAGTCTCTCAAAGCACTTCATGATGACGGAAGTTTAGCTCAGTTACCTTAGCTTTCTTGGGAACAGGAACAATCGTGGCCCTCTTGAAGCATGTGGGAACAGCAGACTGGGATAGGGATTGATTGAATATGTCCGTAAACACACCAGCCAGCTGGCCTGCGCATGCTCTGAGGACGCGGCTGGGGATGCCATCTAGTCCGGCAGCCTTGCGAGGGTTAACACGTTTAAATGTTTTACTCAAGTTGGCTGCGGTGAAGGATTTGGTAGCGGGCCGTGTCGGTGGCACTGTATTGTCCTCAAAGCGAGCAAAGAAGCTGTTTAGTTGATTTGGGAGCAAGACATCGTGGTCCGCGACGGGGCTGGTTTTCTTTTTGTAGTCCGTAATTGACTGTAGACCCTGACACATACCTCTCGTGTTTGAGCCGTTGAATTGCGACTCTACTTTGTCTCTATACTGACGCTTAGGTTGTTTGATTGTTTGCGAAGGGAATAGCTACACTGTTAGTATTCGGTCATGTTTCCGGTCGCCTATCCCTGATTAAAATCAGTGCTTAGCGCTTTCAGTTTTGCACGAATGCTGCCATCAATCCACGGTTTCTGGTTGGGAAGGTTTTAATATTCGCAGTGGGTACAACATCACTGATGCACTTGCTAATAAACTCGCTCACCGGATCAGCATATACATCAATGTTGTTGTTCGATGCTATCCGGAACATATCCCAGTCCACATGATTGAAGCAATCTTGAAGTGTGAAATCAGATTGGTCGGGCCAACATTGAACAGACCTGAGCACAGGCATTTCCTGTTTTAGTTTCTGTCTATAGAACCCGATTGGCGCAGCGGTCTAAGACACTGCATCTCAGTAATAGAGGTGTCACTACAGACCCTGGTTCAATTCCAGGCTGTATCACAACCTGCTGTAATTGGAAGTCCCATAGGGCGGCGCACAAATGGCCCAGTGTCATTAGGGTTTGGCTGGGGTAGGCTGTCATTGTAAATAAGACTTTGTTCTTAACTGACTTCCCTAGTAAAATAAAATACATATTTTCTTAAATCTAAAATGTGCCTAAATAATCTACAAGATCAGGATATTTTGAAATCTGACAGTTGATGCTGAAATGGAGCTGGATGTGCATACATAGTATTTAGATGGCTTTCTTTCATTTATCCCAATATTCTGAAACTGTTCTCTCCATATATTCTATTGAGTCTGTCGACAAAATTCTAATTAAAGGTGCATCGTATTTAAAGGGATGACTTAAGATAAATGTTCTGAAAACCAAATTGAATGAAAACTCCATGAGAAAATTTGTTGGCCAGCAAGTGGGAGGTTTTTAGCTGTTGAGTGAAATTTATTCAGAGTTCACAAGGTACCTTGTACACCTACAGAGTGCGTTATGCAACTGAATGAGATAAGTCTGAATACCAAATACGGAGAAGTGCGTTTGAATGACGTTCGTAGAAAAGGCATACATTCCTAAATCAGGATCAGCCCCGTCTTGAATATATTGCCATACTCTGAGTTGCAGTGGCATTTATGCAGGGGATAGCCTTTCATGCCAACTGACTTGAACATTTTAAACAGGTAACCAGTATGTTGTTGGTGTTTTTCAGTAGACCTATTTTGTGTGTGTGTGTGTGTGTGTGTGTGTGTGTGTGTGTGTGTGTGTGTGTGTGTGTGTGTGTGTGTGTGTGTGTGTGTGTGTGTGTGTGTGTGTGTGTGTGTGTGTGTGTCAATCTGTGAATGCTGTCATGTTCATGTAACACTCACAACACCCATGTTAAAACTCCTTCCCTCCCTATATTCCCTCCTTCTTACTCCAACTGATAAACTCTCAGCAGTTCAGTTCAGGTACAGAAAACTCAAAGTTAATCTGTGAGGGCTACACAAGCAAAACCCCAGTTCTGCCCACTGTTCTACTGGGGACTGCTGCTTATTTCACAATCTCACTTTTCATCTCCACTTCTTGGCCGTAAGCAAAAGAACATCAGCATTGGGACGGTGGGCAGTATCAGAGCTAGCCTGGTTAAACCTGACTGAATATTTCACTCACCATTGTTTCACTGGTGAGCACAGTGTTCATTCTGTTTTAACCAGGCTACATGAGAACAGCCCACGTGATGAGGACAGATAGTTGGAGTCGTAGCTAAAAGCAAGCAGAGCGGAGATTGAATGACCGCCTTCCCCACGGAGGGGAGTAATGAACAACATCTACTTCATAGCAGTGCTGCCGTGTGCTTCCATTTCTTGAAAGTTTACCGATGGAGTGATGGAGTGATGAAAAAGAGGGCGAGCGATAGACCCTTTCCTAAAATCGTGGGGGTTGGGAAGCGCACCACTTAGAATCTTTGACTTGTGTGGGTATTGTGGGTAATGTGAGTATTTACTGTAATATAAAACTCACATTATTACTGTTTTAACAGCACTTATAATGTTCCATGGGGTTTATGTGTAAGATATGAGTGATGTACGGCAATATGCAATATGCTGAATGGTGTGTTCTGTTGGCTCCAAGTGTTTTTATGGAGAGTCACTTCTGATGGGCATATTTGACTGCATCACTTCCTTTTTTATATATATATATATATATATATATAAGAAACATTAATGTGTTGAAAATTCCACATTTTCCGCATACACACAGCTCTGACACACACACACTTACTCCACTAGACATGCCACCAGGGGTCTTTTCACAGTACTCCAAATCCAGAACAATTTCAAGAAAGTGTACAGTGTTATATAGAGCCTTTATTGCATGGAACTGGCATCTCATATTGCTCAAATGAACAGAAAACTTGGTTTCAAAAAACAGATAAAGCAACAGCTCACGCGGCACAACGCCTCTCCCTTATTGGACACAGAGAGTTTGTGTCTATGCATTGATATGTAGGCTACGTGTTTTTATTTATGTAGATCTATCCTTGAGCTGATCTTGTCTATTAATGTTCTGTACTGTGTGATGTGTCGTGTGGACCCCAGGAAGAGTAGCTGCTGCTTTCACAACAGCTACTGGGGATGCTAATAAAATGCCAAATTTCAATGTTCTTGCCTGACCATGCAATAAAAAAAGTACTTACTTAATGGTTAAGACTGTATCGACTGACTATTGCACACCTAGCTTTAAGACCAGCATTACTTAATGGTTAAGACTGTATCGACTGACTATTGCACACCTAGCTTTAAGACCAGCATTACTTAATGGTTAAGACTGTATCGACTGACTATTGCACACCTAGCTTTAAGACCAGCATTACTTAATGGTTAAGACTATATCGACTGACTATTGCACACCTAGCTTTAAGACCAGCATTACTTAATGGTTAAGACTGTATCGACTGACTATTGCACACCTAGCTTTAAGACCAGCATTACTTAATGGTTAAGACTATATCGACTGACTATTGCACACCTAGCTTTAAGACCAGCATTACTTAATGGTTAAGACTGTATCGACTGACTATTGCACACCTAGCTTTAAGACCAGCATTACTTAATGGATAGCAGTTCTTTACCAGGGCAGTGAACGAAGCCAGACACTTTTGGTTGGCCATGAACCAGACACTGAACATCTTTACAACAAAAAAACACAGGATGTCCAATGATAAGAACCCACCCTGAAATCGAGAAGAGACATTCCGATGTCAGTGAAAAACAAGCACACGAGACAACACTGCCATTCAGGGGAACAGACAATGCTTCATTCATCAACTATGGCACTCCCCTGTGTGTGTTGTTACAGGTGAGTCTAGGGCTTCTAAGCAAGCCAGGGCCAAGGCCCAGCCAGAAGCTATTTAGACATCTCTCTCCAGGTGATTGTTTATTGACACAGGAAGAAGTGAGAACGTGTAGGCTGTTCCTCCATGATACAAATTATTCCAAAGAAGAAGACCAGTCGGGGCTCCTCAGAGGTGGAAGTGGAGGACCATCCTCCTCAGAGGTGGAAGTGGAGGACCATCCTCCTCAGAGGTGGAAGTGGAGGACCATCCTCCTCAGAGGTGGAAGTGGAGGACCATCCTCCTCAGAGGTGGAAGTGGAGGACCATCCTCCTCAGAGGTGGAAGTGGAGGACCATCCTCCTCAGTGAATTTCATTTTTTTTAAATACTGATTTTAAAACATTTAATAAGTTATCCTTTTTAGATAAAACTATACTAAATATATTCACATGAAACAAAATAATTGATTAATTAAAACACTTTTTTACAATGAAAGGGGGAATAGATCAAATGTGGGCTGTTCCTGCATGTTAAAAATGATTCCAAAGAAGAAGACATCCCTCAGGTTAAACTGTTGACTCGTTTCCGACAAGGAACTGATACCTCAACATTTCCTCGCTTTATTCTTAATTTTTTTTTTACAATTGTAACCTAAACTCTGAGGCATAACGTTACTCTATACTGGATATAGAAAACGAAATAAACTTGACTTTTGTTTTGAACAAAATAGCATTTCACTTACATGTCACTACAAATCCAATACATATTCACTACATATTCACTACATATTCACTACATATTCACCAGATATTTAATACATATTTACTACATATTCACTAAATATTTATGACATGTTCACTACATATTCACAATGTCATGACGTTGCCCTCTTTGGGTACAGCAAGCCCCATCCCCCTCTCCCTGTCTCCTACACCCAGGCTGCTGTGGTCAGAGAGAGGTCGTAAATTCCTGGAGGAGATTAACTCCTCATGGCCACAGTATAGAGACAGAGTGAATTTTCACAGAAGAGAACAAAGGAATTTCTTCCACCTCACAGAACTTGAGGTCCGAACAACATTTCTGTTCTGGAGAAGGTCTAAAAGATTGGTGAAGAATCCAGCTACGAACTGGTCCATTTGTTACAATTTTGTGAAACTCATGGGAGACAATACGACCACATTACCATAACGCTGTTTATATAATAGCCTCAGATATGAGGTTTACATCTAATTGTTGTATAAGATGAATGAGTGAAGATGATACTGTTTGTAAAATTGTGTAATGTAATTTTGGACTGTTTAATGAAAAAACTCCAATTCCCTTTTGAGTTTAACTAAATCAGAGGACCGCCCATGAGCCCAGTTCGGACCAGGCGTCATGAGACAGCCTTTTTCTGCTCTCCCGAATAAAACCACTACTTTGAGAATTTCTCAACAGACCATGTTTCCCTCAATTATGAGAGGACAAAGGTTGCAGACCAGCTTACCTCGATAACGAGAGGGCCAAGGTTTGAGTAGATGGCTGAATCTTTTAACCATACCACGTGGTTAAGACAATTGATGTATGTATGACTCATAGTGAAGACTGGGTTCGTGCAGATAACCAACAATTCACAACGTTTGGAATGAGACTAACGTGAGGTAAAATAAATAATTCATTAATTCAGAAGACTAGTGATCAGATACGAAAATATCTGAAAAGTTATATTCGGAAAATTATAACTTTGTAATCTGAATATTTTCCTTGGTGCCCCGACTTCCTAGTTAATAACAGTTACATGATTAATCAGTTTAATCGCGTAATACTAATTACACAGAATCTTTGATAAAAACTAAAAGTCTTCATTTAATGACAGTAAAGACACGACAACTACATATTTACTACATGTTCACTACATGTTCACAACATGTTTACCACATTCTTAATACATATTCACTACATTCTTATGACATGTTCACTACATGTTCACTACATGTCCACTACATGTCCACTACATGTTCACTACATGTCCACTACATGTCCACTACATGTCCACTACATGTCCACTACATGTTCACTACATGTTCACTACATATTCACTACATGTTCACTACATGTCCACTACATGTTCACTACATGTCCACTACATGTTCACTACATGTCCACTACATGTCCACTACATGTTCACTACATGTCCACTACATGTTCACTACATGTCCACTACATGTTCACTACATATTCACTACATGTTCACTACATATTCACTACATATTCAGTACATGTTCACTACATGTTCACTACATATTCACTACATATTCAGTACATGTTCACTACATGTTCACTACATATTCACTACATATTCAGTACATGTTCACTACATGTTCACTACATTCTTACTACATATTTACTACATATTCAGTACATGTTCACTACATGTTCACTACATGTTCACTACATATTCACTACATATTCAGTACATGTTCACTACATGTTCAGTACATTCTTACTACATATTTACTACATATTCAGTACATGTTCACTACATGTTCACTACATATTCACTACATATTCAGTACATGTTCACTACATGTTCACTACATATTCACTACATATTCAGTACATATTCACTACATGTTCACTACATATTCACTACATATTCAGTACATGTTCACTACATGTTCACTACATATTCACTACATATTCAGTACATATTCACTACATGTTCACTACATGTTCACTACATGTTCACTACATTCTTACTACATATTTGCTACATATTTATGACATGTTCACTACATTTTTTTTAACATATTCACTAAATATTTATGCCATATTCACCACATATTTACTACATGTTCACTACATGTTCACTACATATTTATGGCATGTTCATTACATGTTCACTACATTCTTACTACATATTTACTACATATTCACTACATTCACCACATATTTATGACATGTTCACTACATGTTCACTACATATTTATGGCATGTTCACTACATGTTCACTACATTCTTACTACATATTTGCTACATATTTATGAAATATTCACCACATATTTACTACACGTTTACTACATATTCACTTGTAACTGCACTTTAAATCATCTATTCCAGAACAGAATATGGACTGTTTAATTAGTTGTTAAATTAAACAAAGCAATGGATTGAAACCTTTTACCTCTACAATTCCAATCATGTACAAATCTGTGATTATTCCAGGAAAGACGTAAGGATCCATTCACATTTAAATACTAGTCATGTAGCGGAAGCTCTTATCCAGATTGACTTAGAAAGTACAAACCAGGTTATTGGGTGATTTCAAACGTCAAGTTGTTGATACAGGTAAAGTACCTTCAATAACATATTGTCTCAACCCTGAGACTTCTATGGAGATAAACTACCACTTTAATAAGGGAGAGTTGGCGAAGCACAGCTACACTTGCCAATTGGCATCACAGTCTAGAGAACATGGGGATATGCCAACTAATCAGCTTCTTACCCTTATGGCAAAGAGGACTATGGAGATCCTACAGCAGCACCCCCTAACACACAGGCACACATACACACTTTTACATGACCATCTGCCAGGGGAACCGACTCAGATTCTCAAAGGGACAACCTTGCTGAAAAACACACACCGCATCCAGATTAAGACTCCTTTGATTTGGATGTGGGCAATTTAACAAGTGCCCCATAAACATGTTATTTTCTTGCCAGGTTGTTTCTTATTCCATGTTTTAATTACTTGGACGGTAATGGTTACTAACACATGCTACCCAGCTGCAACAGATCAGCATTAATTATTACATAAAGGTTTGCTAACCTGGGGTGTATTCATTACGTCTCGCAATGGAGACCATTTACTGTTTAAGAACTTAACAGAAGCAAACAGAGCAAACCTGTATTCGTCCAATAGAAGCTCTTGTTTTCATTGCAAAACGTTTTCGGTTTGGAGTAAACGGTTTCTGTTGCAAAACCCTTTTGGTCTAAACTAAACTAAAGACTAAACATTTTGCAACTGAATCCTAGTGAATACACCCCTGGCAACCTATACTGTAGTACATGTATTAACGCTTTTACATGGCTAAATGCTGAAAGGCATGTTTCATGTTGTAATGTCAAAATATTTCTTGTAAATTTTATCACGTAATTAAAATACAGTACGGTATTGATAAACATTATATATTGGCCTGTTATAGCTTATTCGGGATCTCAAGACCCACCATTGTGATTTTCATATGACCGTAGAACAGGTGCACCGCTCAGCATCACATCAGCCCAACATCAACAAGTTTATAAACATACCCCATATAAAAAATACCTGGGGGGGGAACAAACAAGCAATGCAAACAAACAATGCTGAGACTATGCACCTGATTACCTGAAGCTCCAAAGCTGCAGACCTACTGTGACATTTGTCTTTAAATAAACTTAAATATAATGCCTTTTTATCATTAAAAAATAAAGACGCATCTTCTGTGTATGGTCTACATCTTCAACATCTTCTGTGTATGGTCTACATCTTCAACATCTTCTGTGTATGGTCTACATCTTCAACATCTTCTGTGTATGGTCTACATCTTCAACATCTTCTGTGTATGGTCTACATCTTCAACATCTTCTGTGTATGGTCTACAGCTTCAACATCTTCTGTGTATGGTCTACAGCTTCAACATCTTCTGTGTATGGTCTACATCTTCAACATCTTCTGTGTATGGTCTACAGCTTCAACATCTTCTGTGTATGGTCTACAGCTTCAACATCTTCTGTGTATGGTCTACAGCTTCAACATCTTCTGTGTATGGTCTACAGCTTCAACATCTTCTGTGTATGGTCTACAGCTTCAACATCTTCTGTGTATGGTCTACATCTTCAACATCTTCTGTGTATGGTCTACAGCTTCAACATCTTCTGTGTATGGTCTACAGCTTCAACATCTTCTGTGTATGGTCTACAGCTTCAACATCTTCTGTGTATGGTCTACATCTTCAACATCTTCTGTGTATGGTCTACAGCTTCAACATCTTCTGTGTATGGTCTACAGCTTCAACATCTTCTGTGTATGGTCTACATCTTCAACATCTTCTGTGTATGGTCTACAGCTTCAACATCTTCTGTGTATGGTCTACATCTTCAACATCTTCTGTGTATGGTCTACAGCTTCAACATCTTCTGTGTATGGTCTACAGCTTCAACATCTTCTGTGTATGGTCTACAGCTTCAACATCTTCTGTGTATGGTCTACAGCTTCAACATCTTCTGTGTATGGTCTACATCTTCAACATCTTCTGTGTATGGTCTACAGCTTCAACATCTTCTGTGTATGGTCTACATCTTCAACATCTTCTGTGTATGCTTTGAAATGAACATAGTTGCTTATACAGGAAGTTGGACTGATAGAGGAAGGAGGACTGACACAGGAAGGTGGACTGACACAGGAAGGAGGTCTGGCACAGGAAGGAGGACTGACACAGGAAGGAGGACTGACACAGGAAGGAGGACTGACACAGGAAGGAGGACTGACACAGGAAGGAGGACTGACACAGGAAGTTGGACTGATAGAGGAAGGAGGACTGACACAGGAAGGTGGACTGACACAGGAAGGAGGACTGACACAGGAAGGTGGACTGACACAGGAAGGAGGACTGACACAGGAAGGTGGACTGACACAGGAAGGAGGACTGACACAGGAAGGAGGACTGACACAGGAAGGTGGACTGACACAGGAAGGTGGACTGACACAGGAAGGAGGACTGACACAGGAAGGTGGACTGACACAGGAAGGTGGACTGACACAGGAAGGTGGACTGACACAGGAAGGAGGTCTGACACAGGAAGGAGGACTGACACAGGAAGGAGGACTGACACAGGAAAGAGGACTGATACAGGAAATTGGACTGATACAGGAAGGTAGACTGACACAGGAAGGAGGACTGATACAGGAAGGAGGACTGTTACAGGAAGAATGACTGTTACAGGAAGGAGGACTGGAACAGGAAGGAGGACTGGTACAGGAAGGTAGACTGCAGATGGTGGTCTAAAGCTTCAACATCATGCAACAAGGTAGGCGTGGGGGGGAGAATAAGTTGACATTACATTCACCCCTTTTGATATGGTTGTGTTCGAGAGAAAACATGTTGCATTCCATTTTCTGACGGTGTCCGTGACCTATACACGACAGATGTTGGCACTAAATGCTATTGTTTTAACCTTTGGAGTGTTTATGAATCACCTATAAGCAGTACAGTGTGTGGTTCATGTCATCCAGCTCTTTATTATCCCTGGATTTCTGCCCTAGCGATATTAATAGCCATTTTAATCACAAGAGTGGCATTGCGTTTTCAAAACTGAGACATTTGATCAAGCCAACATATTACTAACAGCGTATTTCTGGTAGGGGGGTAGGGAAAAGTGCCCTAACTTAGCTTTGCATATGTTTTCATTTAATATAATGGAATGATTTTCAAAGATCAAATCAATTTCATGGTTTCCGGTCCAAGCGAAGTCCAAAAACTATAGGAGCAGTCAGCTTTACGCATATCAAGAATAATTTAGAATTTAACCTTTGGCAAACACCAGAGTAGTGATGCTTGGTGCAAAAGATGATGGAAATTGGAACACTCGTCAGAGTCTGGGTCACACTGTCTGCTGTAGTCCTCGAATGTTCCATTCTTAGAATTACCCATTCTAATATCTAGAATTACCCATTCTAATATCTAGAATTACCCATTTTAATATCTAAAATTACCCATTCTAATATCTAGATTTATTCATTCAAATAGAAAAAATTACCCATTCTAATATCTAGAATTATCCATTCATTGTTATATCTAAAAAAGGGATGTGAAACAGAGCACCAGCATGTCATAGCCGTAGGAAGTAGGGGTGCTGAGGGTGTACACCCCCTGATAAATGTGAGTCAGGCCTTTATCATTCCTGTATGAGTGGAGAAAGATACTCCTCAGCACCTCCCCACATCCTTCCGGGGGGCCATGCACCATGTGAGGTACCGATTTCGATTGGAGGTGTCCTGGTAAGAGGACTGATAATGACCAGCTTGTGACAGGGGTACAACTTACTTTACTGCCACACCGAACAGACAGGCACACACACACACACACACACACAGAGAGAGTGCCAACCAGAAGAGGAGACTAGTAGTAGTGTTAGTGGAAGCGTTGTAGTTGTTTTCTGTAGAGCAGAATAAACAGGGAATATACTGTACTACCAGTGTAATAGCAATGTAAGGCTATAGAAAGGGAATGGCAGTCTGCCGCCTCACAGCCCGTTGCAGGTGCACATGAGCAGCGTCCCAGGTCTCCTCCTTGCGCTTAAACCATTCGTCCACTGCAGGAGCTTTGATCTGGCTCTGATTCCAAGGTTCCAGTACCTGCTGATACCCCAGTACGCACTGGAAGGGGGAGAGGTTAGTGGAGGTGTGGAGGAGTGAGTTTTGGGCCATCTCTGCCCAGGGAATGAACGCTGCCCACTCCCCTGGCCGGTCATAAGCAGAAACCTACCCACATCCTGGTTTACTCTCTCCACCTGCCTGTTACTCTCAGGTGAAAACCTGAGGTGAGGCTGACTGAGACCCCCAGACATTCCATGAACGCCCGCCATACTCTGGACGTGAACTGGGGACCCCGATCAGAGACTATGTCCTCAGGCACCCCGTAGTGCTGGAAGACGTGAGTGAACAGGGCCTCCGCAGTCTGTAGGGCCGTAGGGAGACCGGGCAAAGGGAGGAGACGGCAGGACTTAGAAAACCGATCCACAATGACCAGGATCGTGGTGCTGCCCTGTGAGGGAGGAAGATCCATCAGGAAGTCCACTGACAGGTGCGACCACGGCCGTTGTGGAACGGGTAGGGGTTGTAACAGCTGTACCGTAAGTTGCCCTCCGGGCAGGTGCCTGGGAGCTTTGCACTGGGCGCCCACCGAGCAGGAGGAAACATAAACCCTCACGCCTTTGGCCAAGGTGGACCACCAGTACTTCCCACTAAGGCAACGCACCGTCCGCCCGATGCCAGGATGACCAGAGGAGGGTGACGTGTGGGCCCAATAGATCAAACGATTGCGGACAGCAGACGGAGTGTATAGACACCCAGCTGGACACTGGGGAGGAGTGGGCTCTGTGTGTAACGCCCGCTCAATGTCCGCGTCCAACTCCCACACCACCGGTGCCACCAGGAAAGAGGCCAGAAGTATGGGAGTGTGATCCATGGACCACTCCTCTGTGTCATACATCCAGGACAGTGCGTCTGCCTTAGCGATCTGGGAACCTGGTCTGTAGGACAGAGTGAAAACAAAACAGGTAAAGAACATGGCCCATCTTGCCTGGCGAGGGTTCAGTCTCCTCGCCGCCCGGATGTACTCCAGATTGCGGTGGTCAGTCCAGATGAGAAAAGGGTGTTTAGCTCCCTCAAGCCAATGTCTCCACGCCTTCAGAGCCTTGACAACAGCCAACAGCTCCCGTTCCCCTGCATCATAGTTTCGGTCCGCCGGGCTGAGCCTCTTCGAAAAGAAAGCACAGGGGCATAGCTTTGGTGGCGTGCCCAAGTGCTGAGAGAGCGCGGCTCCTATCCCAGCTTCGGACTCGTCCACCTCCACTATGAACGCCAAAGAGGGATCCGGATGAGCCAGCACGGGAGCCCAGGTAAACAGAGCCTTCAGGTTACCAAAAGCCCTGTCCGCCTCAGCCGAACACTGCAGTCGCACCGGTCCCCCCTTCAGCAGTGAGGTAATGGGAGCCGCTACCTGACCAAAACCCAGGATAAACCTCCGGTAGTAGTTGGCAAACTCTAGAAACCGCTACACTTCCTTAACCGTGGTGGGAATCAGCCAATTACGCACGGCTGAAATGCGGCCACTCTCCATCTCCACCCCTGAAGTGGAAATGCGGTACCCTAGGAAGGAGACAGACTGTTGAAAGAACAGGCATTTCTCATCCTTGACGTGCAGGTCATGCTCCAACAGTCTACCAAGCGCCCTGCGCACCAGGGACACATGCTCGGCGCATGTAGCGGAGTATATCAGAATATCGTCGATATACACCACTACACCCTGCCTGTGCAGGTCCCGGAAAATCTCTTCAACAAAGGCCTGGAAGACTGATGGAGCATTCATCAACCCGTACGGCATGACGAGGTATTCATAGTGCCTTGACTCGCACTGGCGATGAGAGGCAGCAGGTATCTGCGGGTATCTGTACCTCACAGTGACCTGATTGATACCCCGATAGTCAATACACGGGCGCAGACCTCCATCCTTCTTCTTCACAAAAAAGAAACTTGAGGAGGCAGGTGAAATGGAGGGCCGGATGTATCCCTGCCCCAGGGATTCGGAGACATATGTTTCCATAGCTACTGTCTCCTCCTGTGACAGAGGATACATGTGACTCCTGGGAAGTGCTGTGTCTACCAGGAGATTTATCGCACAATCCCCCCGTCGATGGGGTGGCAATTGAGTCGCCTTCTTCTTACAGAAGGCGAGAGCCAAATCAGCATATTCTGAGGGGATGCGCACGGTGGAGACCTGATCTTTCCACAATAGTCGCACCGATGGAAACCCCCACACACCTCCCTGAGCACTTTCGTGCCCACCCGTTGAGAGTCCTCTGTTGCCACGAAATATTGGGGTCATGACAGGCCAACCAGGGTAGGCCCAGCACCATGGGGAACACAGGAGAATCAATAAGAAAGAGACTGATTATCTCCTTGCGTAACCATGTCTAGTGGAGCGGTGGCCTCCTTAATCAGCCCTGACCCTTGTGATCGACTATCTAGGGCGTGCACAGGGACGCCACAGGTATCCACAGATATCCACAGGAACAAGGAGATCCCTAAACTATGGGCAAAAGAACGATCAATAAAATTCCCAGCAGCACCTGAATCTACGAGCGCCTTGTGCTGGGAATGCGGGGAAAACTCAGGACATGTAATAAACACATACGTGTGAGCAACAGGGGGCTCTGGGTGAGCCTGGTGCCGACTCACCTGGGGTGATGTGCCCTCTGCTGCCGACCAGCAGTGTGCCCTCTGCGGCCACAGATGGTGCAGGGAATGGCCCCTCATCTGGTCATAGCAAGCGCAGCACCTCCCAGCTCCATGGGCGTCGGAGCGGAGGTGCTGGGGATGGAACTGACAGGCCCCAATCAGGACGTCAGAGAACAGCAGGTAGTCAGCAGGTTGTCCAGCCGGATGGACAGGTCCACCAGGTATCTCGGCAAGCCAACTCCCGATGGACGTACTCGCGCAGACTGCACCGGTAGTGATCGATCAGTGCCCTGTCGTTCCCTCCCGCGCTGACAGCCAGGGTCCGGCAGTCCAATGCGAAATCCTGCACGCTCCTCGTCCCCTGCCTCAGGTGGAACAGATGTTCACACGCCGCTCGACCCTCAGGCGGGTGGTCAAAAACTGCCCAAAATCGACGGGTGAACTCTGCGTAACTGGCTTTGCCTGAGAGGTAGGAGACGAGAGCGGACAGGAGGAGCCGGGTGGACAGTCGCCAGGTATAGTTCCAAACTGGAATAGAAACCCCTGGCATCCAGCAGCCGTCCCATCATACTCCCTAGGGAGCGCGAGCCAAATCCCGCTGGAACTGGGTGAAGGAGGGGTGGACAGTGGGGTTGGCGATAGTGGGGCTGGGTGAGGCGCTGGAAATCCTCCTCCTCTCTCCCAACAATCCATCGTCTGCAGCACGCGATCCATGGCATTGCCCAGGCATTGAAACATGGTTGCGTGCTGCTGGACGCGCTTCACTATCACCAGAGAGTGGGTGTCTGCTCCTGCTGAATCCATTCGTGGGTGAGTGATTCTGTAATCGGCCTGTGTGTAGCTGGTGTGGAGGAGTCAGGTGCAGGACTGCAGATATGAGTAATGAACGTACTTTACTCAAGACTATCAAATATATACAACACAATAAACTAGTCCACAATAACGAACCGTATACATACAAACAATCACTCCCAAAAAAACATGGGGGAACAGAAGGTTAAATAATGAACAAGTAATTTGGGGATTGAAACCAGGTTTGTAAAACAAAGACAAAACAAATGTGAAATTAAAAGTGTATTGGCGATGGCTAGAAGGCCGGTGACGTCGACCGCTGCCCGAACAAGGAGAGGGACCGACTTTGGCGGAAGTTGTGACATTTATTGAACTTACAGGCAACAGATGATCTAATCATTATGGTAGGAGACTATAACACAGTGTTAAGTACCTCAATGGACCATAAAGGTAATCACTCTACAAACTATCATCACCACTTAAGGAAATCACACATTTTATGGACACATTAGAAATAGTGGATATTTGGAGACTAAAAAACCCTGACCTAGTGAGATATACATGGAGAAGACTTAATCAAGCTAGTCGTCTTGACTACTTTCTTGTTTCTTTCTCTCTTGCATCAAAGGTTAAACAAGTTTTAATAGGAGACAGAATGCGATTGGATCATCATCTAATTGGCCTTCACATACGTCTTATGGAATTTCCACGTGGATGGGGATATTGGAAATGTAATCAAAGTTTACTGGAGGACAACTTATTTCTAACTGAGACAAAATCATTTATAACTGAATTCTTCCAGTATAATATAGGTTCAGCAAATCCTCTTATTGTTTGGGATACCTTTAAATGTACCTTCAGGGGTCATTCAATTCAATATTCATCAATAATACATTTTAAAAAAGCAGTTTCTGGCTAAAGAGACAAGAGTAACAAGGGAAATCCATGAACTAATAGTACAGGTAGATAGCAATAAAAACAATACTACAGAGATACAAAATAAGTTAGAGGAAAAACAAAAAGAACTTAAGGAACTTTTTCAAGAACGATCTAATGTAATCTATTACAAAAATAAAGCAAACTGGATGGAATATGGAGAAAAATGCACAAAATTCTTCCTGAATCGCCAATACAGGAACGCTAACAAAAATAATTTGCAGAAACTCGTTACTGAAGACGGAGTCATCTATGATTCTCCGAATGATATTTTAAAAGAGGAAGCTAATTATTTTAGATTATGGTAAGGAATTATTTCCAAATAATTAAACAATGGAAAACTAACAAATGTACAGAAAGATCAGTGCGAAGGCCAAATTACAGAAGAAGAACTTGTTGAGGTGATTAAATCCTTTCAGTCTGAAAAAAACCCAGGGCTTGATGACATACCGGTAGAGGTATATCAAGTATGTTTTGCTATACTAAAAGCTTCATTGTTAGATTGTTTAAACTAATCCTATAGAGATGGTAGTCTGTCAGGTACTCAACAGGAAGGTCTGATTTCTCTATTATTAAAACAAGACTCAGATGGAAAATACAGTATAAAGACCCAGTCTATTTAAAAAAAACTGGAGGTCCCTTACACTTCAATGTTGTGATTCAGCAGGGTAGCGGCAGGGTAGCCTAGTGGTTAAAGTGTTAGACTTGTAACCAAAAGGTTGTAAGATCAAATACCTGAGCTGACGAGGAAAACTTCTGTTGTTCTGCCCCTGAACAAGGCAGTTAACCCACTGTTCCTAGGCAGTCATTGATATGAAGAATTTTTTCTTAACCTGTCTAGGACAACCAGTGAAAGTGCAGGGCGCCAAATTCAAAACAACAAAATCTCATAATAAAAATTCCTCAAGCATACAAATATTTTACACCATTTTAAACATACAATTCCTGTTAATCCAGCCACAGTGTCTGATTTCAAAAAGGATTTACAGCAAAGCACCACAAACGATTATTTTAGGTCACCACCAAGCCACAGAAAAAAACTGTCATTTCTCCAGCCAAAGAGAGGACTCACAAAAAGCACAAATAGAGATTAAATTAATCACTAACCTTTGATGATCTTCATCAGATGACACTCATAGGACTTAATGTTACACAATACATGTATGTTTTGTTTGATAAAGTTCATATTTATATAAAAAATCTGAGTTTATATTGGCGCGTTACGTTCAGTAGTTCTAAAACAAGTGGTGATTGTGCAGAGAGCCACATCAAATTACAAAAATACTCATAATAAACATTGATAAAGATACGACTATGGAACTTTAGATAAACTTCTCCTTAATGCAACCGCTGTGTCAGATTTCGAAAAAACTTTACGGAGAAAGCAAACCTATGCAATAATCTAGGTACAGCCTTAAGACAACAAAGCAGACAAAAAGATACCCGCCATATTGGGTAGTCAACATTACTCAGAAATAGCATTTTAAATATTCACTTACCTTTGATGATCTTCATCAGAATGCACTCCCAGGAATCCCAGTTCCACCATAAATGTTTGATTTGTTCGATAATGTCCATCAGTTATGTCCAAATATCTTCTTTTGTTAGGGTGTTTGGTAAACAAATCCAAAAACGCGTTCAGGTCGCGCCGAACGTCGGACGAAAAGTAAAAAAATGTCCGTTACAGCCCGTAGAAACATGCCAAACTAAGTATGGAATCAATCTTTAGGATGTTTTGAACATAAAACTTCTTTAATGTTCCAACCGGACAATTCCTTTGTCTGTACAAATGAAGCGGAACGTAGCTACCTTTCACGTGAGGGCGCCAGACTGAGGCTGTGGCACTCTGCCAGACCACTCATTCAAAGAGCCCTTATGAGCCCCTCCTTTAGAGTAGAATCCTCAAAACAGGTTCTAAATACTGTTGACATCTAGTGGAAGCCTTGGGAAGTGAAACATAACTAATATCCCACTGTATCTTCAATGGGTTGAAACCTGAGTTGAAAAACTACAAACCTCAGATTTCCCACTTCCTGGTTGGATTTTTTCTCAGGTTTTGCCTGCCATATGAGTTCTGTTTTACTCACAGACATCATTCAAACAGTTTTAGAAACTTCAGAGTGTTTTCTATCCAAATGTACTAATTATATGCATATTCTAGCTTTTCCAGCTAGGTAGCAGGCAGCTTAATTTGGGCACGTTTTTCATCCAAGCTACCCAATACTGCCCCCAACCCCAAATAAGTTTTTAACTGACTTGCCTAGTTAATTTAAGGTTTAAAAAATTCTAGTGAAATGCATAGCACTCCGGATTAAAAAGGTTTTACCAGGTATTGGTCATCCTGATCAGACAGGTTTTGTACATTGGAGACAATATACGACAACTACTAGAAATAATACAACATCATGAAACATATACGAAGCCAGGAATGGTATTTATAGGTATTTAAAGGCATTTGATTTTTTTCAATTTCGGTAATTCTCTTATAAAAAGGGGTAAAAATTATGTATAGCAACCCGAGGTGTAAAATAGTCAATAACGGCTAAATCTCAGACAGTTTTGAATTGTCAAGAGGAGTTAAACAAGGGTGTCCGAGGTCACCATATCTATTCGTTATGGCCATCGAAATGCTAGCAACTAAAATCAGATCCAATAACAACATTAGAGGATTAGAAATCCAAGGCTTAAAAACAAAGGTGTCCATGTATACCGATGACTCAAGTTTTATATTAGGGTTAAGTCCACAAGCTAGATCCCTGCAATGTCTCATTGAAGATCTAGATACCTTTTCTGTACTCTCTGGACTAAAATTATTACATAGCATTCTTGCCACCAACAAAATGTTGAATATTTCAGGCATAAAGTCATCTAAGCTCTCCAGATTTTGTTGTGAGGATACAGAATCAATAGACCATTTATTTTGGTATTGCCCTTAGGTAGCCTGTTTCTGGTCTCAGGTTCAGGTTCAGGAATGGCTGAAAATGAATAGCATTGATCTAAAATTGACCCTAGAAGTAGTACTTTTAGGAGATCTGGAGAGACCAGGTCAGTCAAATACTAAAATACTAATACTCTTAGTAAAAGTATTTATCTTCACCTCGCAATCTGTGGATTATTTTCGATTAGATAGACTGAAATAGTTTGTTAAACATCACAGCATAGTTGAAAGATATGTGTTGCGTAGAAACCTGAAGCGGGTGGCCAGCATAGATAGATGGGATGGGCTGAGGGAAACTGAGGGTTGGGATGTGGAATTGGAGACAAGTGGAAGTGGAGTTGCTGTGTGGGAGATGGTCAAATGATGGTCAAAAAGATTTTTAAAAGGTCAAAATAAAACATAATAAAAAGTCAGTTTGAATGACACTGAGTGGCAGTGTTTTTACAACTGAAGCTGGTTTGCCTGAGGCCGATGCCGTGCAGGTGTTTGTACACATGCATATACACACACTCTCATTCAAATCAACACATACAAGAACACACACATATATGTAATAGTGCCAGATATGCACACAAATATATACAGTAGGCATTACTGTCATGATTCCAGTTGTCCTTGATGTTCTTTGTTTTAAATTGATTATTATTATTATTTGTTGCATTGTTGTTGTTTACTGTTTTCTTCTGTCTTTTCCTTTTTTCTCTTTAGTTCATTCTCTTTTTTTTCTTCTTTTTATTTCACCTTCATTTAACCAGGTAGGCTAGTTGAGAACACCTTTATTTAACCAGGTAGGCTAGTTGAGAACACCTTTATTTAACCAGGTAGGCTAGTTGAGAACACCTTTATTTAACCAGGCTAGTTGAGAACAAGTTCTCATTTGCAACTGCGACCTGGCCAAGATAAAGCATAGCAGTGTGAACAGACAACACAGAGTTAAACATGGAGTAAACAATTAACAAGTCAATAACACAGTAGAAAAAAAGAGAGTCTATATACATTGTGTGCAAAAGGCATGAGGAGGTAGGCGAATAATTAAAATTTTGAAGATTAACACTGGAGTGATAAATGTTCAGATGGTCATGTACAGGTAGAGATATTGGTGTGCAAAAAAGCAGAAAAGTAAATAAATATAAACAGTATGGGGATGAGGTAGGTAAAATTGGATGGGCTATTTATAGACTATGTACAGCTGCAGCGATCGTTTAGCTGCTCAGATAGCAGATGTTTGAAGTTGGTGAGGGAGATAAAAGTCTCCAACTTGGCTCTTGGTTGTTGGTGCATTGGGGGGTTCTTGGGGGTGGGAATGGAATTGTATTTTTTATTTTTCTTCCGGGGGGGGGGGGGGGGGGGACTGTGGGAGGGGTCTCAAATGGTTGTGGGACAGCTATTGGAGAACTGTGGGGAAGGGATCTTGTAGGGTTCGGGTTCACGTTTTTTTGGCCAGGTGGTAGATTTGTCAACGTGCCCTTGAGCAGGGCATTGACCCTGGATGCTTCTGTGTGTCGCTCTGAATGGGAATCTGTTGGATGACTGGTATGATGTAGTTGTTAAGCGGTTTCACTGCAAGTATATTGTATTTTTCGGAAAATCGATAAATAAAAAATAAAAAATACACTTTATCCAGTCCTATGAAACATCAGAATAAAGACCCACACTTTATCCTATGAAACATGTTCAGTTGCTGCCCTTTGAAACCTGATAGATGTGTTGGAGCTCTGCTCTTATGCTACACAAGGTGTATATCTTTCTTTTTAGTTCCATTATCCTATTGAGGGGATACATGCACAATGTGATCAAATGCTCTACTTTCATGGTTTTGATATGTTCTATATTTTTCACCATGTTAACAGGCAATTAATAAATGTACAACCTTTTGAGTTTTGTCTATTTTCTGAAGATGCATATGATTATAGTAGACTCTATTTTGTGATATTCTTACTTTATCTGATCATAGGGCAACAGAACATAAGTACTTGCCTATACAATGTTTTACAGACATCTACCATCATTTAAGAGGTACTTAATGGTGTTCAACAGCTCGATAAATTACTTTGCAATGATCCAGTGTCACAAATAGCTTATATTGATTGTGCAGCATACCCTGGGATGGCCTTGGATGTAATATGGCTGGGCACAATGGTAAACTAATGTTAGCTAGCCATGCTGCCTCATGCTAGTTGTGTTAAAACCAGCTCTAGATTTGTTTCATTACTGGTAGCTAGCATGTTTTATCCAACAGTGATCATTGCTTTGGTGATTGATTCTATGGGTTGTCATGGATACAGCCCACTACTGATTACACAGCCAACGATGTGTGTCTCACCATGCAATAATTACTCCAATTGCATCTTCTCATTACGTATTACATACCTTTCAACATCTGTTGGAAACTGGAAAAGGGATTTTTCTCCCTTTCCATTTTACAATAAACAAAGTATTTATTGATGACAAATGTTTCTTATTGTGAAAAAAAGTTGATTGACAGAGGGAGTACTAGTAGTGGGAAAATCGATTTCTATCTATTTAAGCCTAGTACGTTTTGTTTTCGTTTTTTTTGTGTGTGTGTGAATTAACTAACCAGCTAGATATCTACTTGGGACAAGCTAGGTACAGCCAAGAAGAGGATGAAGACCATATGCATGACGTTCATTAGGAAAATTGTCTCGTGCACTCGTCCTAAACAAAGTAATCTCTATAAGCAATTAGATAAGTCAAGTCTACCAAACTTAGTGCACTCTGTTTGATATAGATTCTAGTTTTGGAAAAAGAAAACTGTATGGAGATCAAATGTTTTATTTATGAGAATAATAACAGAATCTCGGCCAAAATCCATCTAGCTCAGTCTTCTCCCACTGCCGGACACTGGGCTTCCTCTCACTACCATATTTGGCAGGGAAAGGAAACTTCAACCGGATGTCTCACATTTATACATCCAGTGCAATATCTGTCTCATATATCTGTGATATTAGCGTCATGGCAGCAACATTCATCCATGTAGCAGCATTAAGACTTATGGTTTTCCGGTTTTGCCTTCAAAATAAAAGTCTGCATTAAAAAGCTATGCGTGTGGTATGAAAAAGAAAACATTTTTGCACCTTAACATAGTTCATTATGCTGAAATTAAATTATTAAATTATAACGGCATCAGGGAAAAACCTAAACTAAAGGGAATTACTACTTTATATAAGATAAATAATATTATCTAACAAATGTATGTATAAAGCCATTTCTACATCAGCAGTTTTCACAAAGTGCTTATACAGAAACCCAGCCTAAAACCCCAAAGAGCAAGCAATACAGATGTAGAAGCACGGTGGCAAGGAAAAACTCCCTAGAAAGGCAGGAACCTAGGAAGAAACCTAGAGAGCAACCAGGCTATGAGGGGTGGCCAGTCCTTTTCTGCCTGTACCGGGTGGAGATTATAAGAGTACATGGCCATTAAGGCCAGATTGTTCTTCAAGATGTTCAAACATTCATAGATGATAATAATAATAATAATCACATTGGTTCTAGAGGGTGCAACATGTCTGCATCTCAGGAGTAAATGTCAGTTGGCTTTTCATAGCCAAGCATTTAGAAGTCGACATAGCACGTGTGGTAGAGAGAGAGAAAGTGTGAGAAAGCGTGAGAGAGGGGGAGAGAGAGGCTCAAAACAAGGTAGCACGACCAGTGAACAGGTCAGGGTTCCGTAGCTGCAGATGTAGCAGTGTGATGTTGTTCCCCTAGATTATGCACCAAGTTGCACACAAGGACCAATTCAAATAGGCCAGGTCAAGAGGGGATGTTAATAATAATAATTTAGTGTGTTTTTTTTATTACAGCTGCATAGCTAATGTTATTCTTTAGTGTACAAACACTTTTTCATATCAATATTGTACATACATGTGATTGTAAAAGTGTTGTATATTTTGGTTTGGCCCATCGCGGGTTCTGTATTTCCATACCCCCTTATTGTTCTCTTTTGCCTGACCTTCGGCATAGCAAGGTATGTTGTCCTTGGCTCCCAAATTGTTCAATATAAAACCGTGGTAATGTTACACAATGTGCTATTATGCAACCATAAGTTTGTTACAATGTGGACAATATAAAGATTGATGTTAACAAGTTTCACCAAGCTCGCTAACTAGGGTATCTATTGTAACTTATGAGTACTTGGGACAGTGTTTGAGTGAGTGTCCATGTGCTTGCGCAGGTACCTGAGAGCTATGACTGCTCCAAGGGCTAACATATTGTGTGTTGTCTCTTCGTGTGCAGGGAAAATTAAAAATAATTCAACCAGCAGACCTCCAGTTGTGACAGTGTCTTAATTCAAAAGTACCCAACGCAGAACGTACCACGCTACACAGACATAACAGCAGAAACTGGATCAGCAGCAAGACCAGGTGGATTGAGGACAGGGACAGCCAGGAGTTGTCAGGCCAGGTAGTCCTGAGGCATGCTCCTAGGGCTCAGGTCCTCCGGGAGGCGAGAGAGAGATGGAAGAATTAGAGGGAGCATACCAAAGATCACACAGGAACCAGATAAGACAGGAGAATTAGATCAGACAGGACAACTACTCTGTCTGAGAAGTAGTTGGTGAACCAGGCGAGGCAGTCATTTGAGAAACCAAGGCTCAAGTGTAGATGAAGGGTAGGAGACAGGTGAAAATAAGATTTTTTTTGCCTTGAGACAATTGAGACATGGATTGTGTATGCCATTCAGAGGAAGATTGGTCAAGACAAAAGATTTAAGTGCCTTTGAACAGGGTATGAAAGTAGGTGCCAGGCTCAACAGTTTGAGTGTGTCAAGAACTGCAACGCTGCTGAGTATTTCACGCTCAGCTGTTTCCCCGTGTGTATCAAGAAAGGTCCAGCACCCATCCAGCCAACTTAACACAACTATGGGAAGCATTGGAGTCAACATGGGTCAGCATCCCTATGGAACATTTTCGACACCTTGTAGAGTCTATGCCCGGACAAATTGAGACTGTTCTGAAGGCAAAAGGGGATGCAACTCAATTCCAGGAAGGTTTTTCCTAATGTTCTGTACACTCAGTGTAGTGTATTGTGACCAAATGAGTGGGTGGAGTAAAATGTGTTGATGGGAATATAGAACTCAGTCCCTCATGAAATAACACCATATATATATTCTATAGACCCTACTGAATCATTTCAATCCCACATTTACTTTGGCACCTAGAATAGTTTTTGCTCTATAATTGTTTTCATTGTAGCTTTATTTTACCAGTTAAGTTGACTGAGAACACATTCTCATTTACAGCAATGACCTCGGGAATAGTTACAGGGGAGAGGAGGGGGATGAATGAGCCACTTGGAAGCTGGGGATGATTAGGAGGTCATGATGGTATTAGAGCCATATTGGGAATTTAGCCAGGACACCGGGGTTAGTACCCCTACTCTTACAATAATTGCCATGGGATCTTTGGTGACCACAGAGAGTCAGAACACCCATTTAACGTCCCATCTGAAAGACATAAGCATTCCATATAAATGGAATCGCATTGTGTCAAATCGAATGGGTGGAGTAAATTATTCACTCCGTATCATTCAGTACCCCATGAAATGACACTATATATACATTTCACAGACCCTACTGAGTATTCCCTACAATACCTTTAATGTGGCACGTAGAATAGTTTTTGCTCTACACGCCAATATGTTTTCCATATACAGTGATGTGCATTGGGGACATTTATTTGACTTTGGAACATTGCAAATGTCACTTATATATGAATACATTTGAATCATTGTTAAATGTTTATACAATTATTTTGCATATACCATGAATAAACACAGGTTATTGAAAGTTTTATACTATTACGTGGGGGGGCTTTTATTTTGAACATTTGCGGGAAGTCCGTGACACGGAAGTACTTTTTGTTGTTGTTGAGCATTGTTGATAAAATGCTGATATGATAATGCATTTTCACAGAACTCTACAAAATGAAGGGAACGTGGGGAAAAAATGATTTAACGGCTCAGGTCGACTTGATATTGTATCGAATGAACTCCTACTAGCTTCATTACCTAAATTCGTAGTGGTAGTTCAGAAAGGAGTGTTTTTGGCGTAGCAGACGTTAACGTTGCTAGCTTGGCTACAGTAAACAAGCCATCTGGCGACCTGTCACTGCTGGTTGTGGTCACTGTCAGGTGCTTTTCACTGTGGTGAGATGCCTATCGAAAGAACTCTCTCGGACCTCCGTTCACGGTTGGGGGGTAGGTGTTCTTCGTCTATCATACTCCATTGATGCACTACTACTCCTAGGTACTGGCTAGCTAGTTTTAGGATATGTTCAATTTTTTTAAAATCTCAATTAACATAATGTTCACTGACTAGCTAACGTTAGTTACCGTTTCTCTAGCTAGATATGATTGTGAATTAGCTAGCTAGGTTGATAGAAAATGTTTTTTCATATCACATCATTGTGAAAAGTAGTATGCATGGTGTTTGCTAGAGAATTGAACAATATACAGCATTTCAACTTGCACTACACTTTCTGTCTAATGTCTAGCCTATTTCTGTCCTGCTTTTCCAACGCACACCTTAAGGGTCGAAGGGCAAAGGCTCCTCCACTACTGATTACACATTAATCTGAAGGATCATGCCCCTAAACCCTGCTGCTCTTCCCTGTGTTTGTCAGAGACGTAGCTAGTCACTGAACCAGTCTGATGAGGAAATGCAGTTCTGACCGTCATCAGTGCGTGTGTCTATATGGACTCTCTCAAGATATTGTATCCTGTTAATGATTTTCTGAACTGAAGCACAAAAACCCTCAGAAGTTATTGGCTGTATTTTATATGGTCATGTTGATGACCGTGATCGTCTATTCAATTCACTCCGTTGTCTCCAAATCTTGCATTCACTAAGAAAGCAAGGGCTGTACCAGCTAATGACAGAGGCCCTTGATTTCTCCCCCAATTTCCTCTTGAAGACAGTGCAGTGACAGAGTAATGCATGAGTAACAGTGGAATCAATTGTCTTTTTCATGGTTATACTGTACTGTATGAGGATTCTGTGTGGGCAAAATCGCTCTTAGTGTCTCATGAGATCACACCATGTTTATGTGGGCATGACCACTGAATTAAGCTCTTTGTTGTCTGTTGACTATTAAATAGGCCTAACTAGGTTTTGAAGGTTCCACAGCCTATGGAGTGAAAGTGTTGTTGGTCTAACTAAAGATTTGAATTAAAATGATTATGATTCAGGTTTGCATTGATGTCAATGGAAGATTTGTGTGTAGTGTAAGCTTCTGTAGCTCCTGCAGATAGTCAGGATTAGGCCCAATGATTTATATATATACACTAGATGACTAATGGGGGTGCTGTTTTGATGCCACCGTGCCTCCATCTTGGCACTCCCCCAAAATGCATTCATTAATGTCTACATTAGTTTTTGCCACATTCTTCTATTGCAAACACCTTAATGCATACTTTTAAATTATATTATATGAGCTAAACATAAAAAATTAAACTTTTTTCTGAGATGACTAATGTTACTGTCCCTGCTACAACAACAAAAATAGTTAAATACTGTACATGTGATTTTTGTCCTTCAAAAGTTTAATTGAAATACAGTATAATTCTATTTATTCCTATGGCAGACTGCTCCTACTAGGGAGGGCCAATATGGCCGACCGTGCGTTCAAATCCTCTCAACGGCCAATACATAGCAAAATGCAATCTAGGGCTTATATACATCATTGATTGTGTCTAAATGAGTTTACACTCTGTAGGAGTGCGAGAAGATGCAATGTTTTCTTAGACACTCTAATCTATTTAGCCTATAGGCCAGTGCCATACAGGGCGGCGATGGTCTTGCAACATGGTTGAATGTGCAGGAGAAAGTAATTGCACACAGAAACCTGGTATGTTAAAAGCCTATCAGTTGTTGTAAAGCCTGATGGGGCAAGATGTCTTTCTTACCGTTATCCCATAGGATATGAGAAGATTGAGGAAGCTACATCGAGGACCTCTATAGCTGACCTTGAGGATGCCAGACTTATATTCATCAATCAGCCTCATCTCACTAAGTTCTGCACCAATCACGTCAGGTAGCCCGAGTGTTTACATTTTATAAGTAAACTAATTTGTAGGCCTGTGTTATTAGTTTGTAATGACCATTTTGCCCAGTCAATTCTGAGTAAACACCTGATAATTTCTCTACCGTGCTGCTGAATATTGTTGTGGGTTTCTCTCTCGCCTTTTCCAGCACAGCCAAATACAATGCACTTACCTTCCTGCCTCGATTCCTATACGCTCAGTTCAGGAGGGCTGCTAACTCATTCTTCCTGTTCATTGCACTACTGCAGGTGGGTCTAAATAATTACACAGTGTATATTGCACATTTCAGCACTGTTTAGCAGACAGAAATGCTCACCTATCAGACACACATCGTGGTTGTTAAATGGATAGTTCACTTTTTTTATTTTTAGGTTTTACCTTATTAAACGACTTAATTGAAAATCGGTTTTGTAAAAAATTGTTTTTTAAAATGGTTAACTATCGCTTTAACACACAGACTAACTGTCTCCATTCTCCTGGTAGCAAATTCCGGATGTTTCTCCCACAGGACGATGGACTACCCTGGTTCCTTTGATCCTCATCCTGTTGGTGGCCGCCCTGAAGGAGATCGTTGAGGATCTGGTGAGGACCATAGAACTAGAATGACATTAAATATATATATCTGTTTCTATAGAGAGGACATCCGTTATGTGTTCTCTGAAAACGTGCCCAAGTGCATGGGCATGTCTGAAAGTCGTTCTTGTACTCGCTGACCGTGTGGTTTCTGATTCCATAAAAAGGTCCTTTGGATGAAGGATGCTTGACATACAAAAAACATTGGACAGAGATGATTTCACTTCTGAATGTTCTTCCCAACAGAAACGTCACAAAGCAGATAGGGTGGTCAACAGGAAGGAGGCCCAAGGTAAGAAACTGTTGAAATTATTGATCTATTACTGCTTTTCAAACAGGTGTAGGTTATTAGACAGATTTTAGTATCAGGATTTGCTAACATAGTTTTCTCTCTGTGTCCCCCCCCTCTCTTCTTCCTGTTTCCCTATTTCTGCCTTCTCTCTCTTTGTCAGTTCTGAGAAATGGAGCATGGGAGATTGTTCACTGGGAGAAGGTATGTCACTCAATATCAGGCCAGAGTCAGGTATTTTCTGCTTACGTTCCTCTGCCTTCAGATGGGCTAAACCCTAATTGTTGTTTGATGTCTAGTGATTCAATGGTTAAGTTGAGCAACAGTCTGTCACTGAATAGGGTGCACATTTTAAGTTGTCATATTTTACATTGCCTAGTAGTTTATTCTTCATTAGGGGGAGAGACTTAGGATTTAGACCTAGCTAATGATTTAAACACATGTAAACTCAGGGGAAAAAAGAAACGTCCTCTCACTGTCAACTGCGTTTATTTTCAGCAAACATAACATGTGTAAATATTTGTGTGAACATAACATGATTTAAGAACTGAGACCTAAACTGAACAAGTTCCACAGACATGTGTCTAGCAGAAATGGAATAATGTGTCCCTGAACAAAGGGGGGGTCACCAGCTGCATTAAGTACTGCAGTGCATTGCCTCCTCATGGACTGCATCAGATTTGCCAGTTCTTGCTGTGAGATGTTACCCCACTCTTCCACCAAGGCACCTGCAAGTTCCCAGACATTTCTGGTGGGAGTGGCCCTGGCCCTCACCCTCTGATCCAACAGGTCCCAGATGTGCTCAACGGGATTGAGATCCAGGCTCTTCGTTGGCCATGGCAGAACACTGACATTCCTGTCATGCAGGAAATCACGCACAGAATGAGCAGTATGGCTGGTGGCATTGTCATGCTGGAGGGTCATGTCAGGATGCGCCTGCAGGAAGGGTACCACATGAGGGAGGAGGATGTCTTCCCTGTAACGCACAGCGTTGTCATGCTGGAGGGTCATGTCAGGATGCGCCTGCAGGAAGGGTACCACATGAAGGAGGAGGATGTCTTCCCTGTAACGCACAGCGTTGTCATGCTGGAGGGTCATGTCAGGATGCGCCTACAGGAAGGGTAACACATGAGGGAGGAGGATGTCTTCCCTGTAACGCACAGCGTTGTCATGCTGGAGGGTCATGTCAGGATGCGCCTGCAGGAAGGGTACCACATGAGGGAGGAGGATGTCTTCCCTGTAACGCACAGCGCTGTCATGCTGGAGGGTCATGTCAGGGTGCGCCTGCAGGAAGGGTACCACATGAGGGAGGAGGATGTCAGGATGCGCCTGCAGGAAGGGTACCACATGAGGGAGGAGGATGTCTTCCCGGTAACGCACAGCGTTGTCATGCTGGAGGGTCATGTCAGGATGAGCCTGCAGGAAGGGTACCACATGAGGGAGGAGGATGTCAGGATGCGCCTGCAGGAAGGGTACCACATAAGGGAGGAGGATGTCTTCCCGGTAACGCACAGCGTTGTCATGCTGGAGGGTCATGTCAGGATGCGCCTACAGGAAGGGTAACACATGAGGGAGGAGGATGTCTTCCCTGTAACGCACAGCGTTGTCATGCTGGAGGGTCATGTCAGGATGCGCCTGCAGGAAGGGTACCACATGAGGGAGGAGGATGTCTTCCCTGTAATGTACAGCGTTGTCATGCTGGAGGGTCATGTCAGGATGCGCCTGCAGGAAGGGTAACACATGAGGGAGGAGGATGTCTTCCCTGTAACGCACAGCGTTGTCATGCTGGAGGGTCATGTCAGGATGAGCCTGCAGGAAGGGTACCACATGAGGGAGGAGGATGTCTTCCCGGTAATGCACAGCGTTGACATTGCCTGCAATGACAACAAGCTCAGTCCGATGATGCTGTGACACTCCGGCCCAGACCATGAGGGACCCTCTACCTCCAAATCGATCCCGCCCCAGAGTACAGGCCTCGGTGTAACGCTCATTCCTTTGACGATAACGCGAATCCGACCATCACCCCTGGTGAGACAAAACCGCGACTCGTCAGTGAAGAGCACTTTATGCCAGTCCTGTCTGGTCCAGCGACGGTGGGTTTATGCCCATAGGCGACATTGTTGCCTGTGATGTTTGGTGAGGACCTGCCTTACTACAGGCCTACAAGCCCTCAGTCCATCCTCTCTCAGCCTATTGTGGACAGTCTAAGCACTGATGGTGGATTGTGCGTTCCTGGTGTAACTCTGGCAGATGTTGTTTCCATCCTGTACCTGTCCCGCAGGTGTGATGTTCGGATGTACCGATCCTGTGCAGGTGTTGTTACACGTGGTCTGCCACTGCGAGGACGATCAGCTGTCCCGTCTGTCCCAGCTGTCCTGTCCCATCTCCCTGTAGCGCTGTCTTAGGCGTCTCACAGTATGGACATTGCAATTTATTTCCCTGGCCACCTCTGCAGTCCTCATGCCTCCTTGCAGCATGCCTAAGGCACATTCACGCAGATGAGCAGGGACCCTGGGCATCTTTCCTTTGGTGTTTTTCAGAGTCAGTATAAAGGCCTCTTTAGTGTCCTAAGTTTTCATAACTGTGACCTTAATTGCATACCGTCTGTAAGCTGTTAGTGTCTTAATGACCTTTCCACAGGTGCATGTTCATTAATTGTTTATGTTTCATTGAACAAGCATAGGAAACAGTGTTTAAACCCTTTACAATGAAGATCTGTGAAGTTATTTGAATTGTTAGGAATCATCTTTGAACGACAGGGTCCTGAAAAGGGGACGTTTCATTTTTTGCTGAGTGTGTGTTTATCTACATAATGTCTAGTAACTGCTGTAGTGTTCTTTGCAGGTAGAGGTGGGAGATGTAGTCACATTAAATGGGAGAGAATACATCCCTGCAGACTCTATCGTGCTGTCCTCCAGGTAGTGCTAGAATCACAGACGGTAGATTGGTAGTTTGTTGTGGTTATGCCTCTCTGCTTTAGGCTTCAGTAACCTCTGTTCCCTTCTAGCTTCAGTAGGTCACACTATCTGTGTTAGTTGTTCTGATATCTTGTTTTGAAGTAGTCTCACTCTTTCTTTCCCTTCCTCTCCCCTTCCTGACATTCCCTGTGTTCTGTCTGTCAATGTGTCTCTGTGTGCCCATGTCTCTGTCCGCACCCCCCCACCCCGACCGTTCCCTGTGTTGTCTGTCTGCCTGTGTGCCCATGTCTCTGTCCCCACCCCCTACCGTTGCCTGGTTGCTCCTGGAACGTTCTTTTGCGGGTAACTTAGGTGACGGTCGGGGACGTAGTCAGAGCCAGTGACGGGGACCACCTCCCGGCAGACCTCGTCCTGCTGGCTTCCAGGTCGGGGTCTTGTAGTCTACTGGCATTGGGGCTGAAATCAAACCCTTTGTACAGTGTTGCACCTATCACCTTTTTACTAGTCCACGTGGTTGTAAAGGACACAGGAGGAAGAAATGATCCTACTTAATTATTTGAACATGCTAAATGCCAAATGCCCCGTGTCATACTTGAATCCTGCGGAGCTGGACTGCTC